>NW_020291174.1:0-217954 GCF_003184625.1 Aspergillus neoniger CBS 115656 | reverse complement strand
AAGAATAATATACCAGTGGTAATATATTTTTAATTACTATATTATTAGAACAGGTATTAGATTAGTTATTAATTAATAATAATCTGATTTTCTGGCTAGCAGCCAGCAGCCTAGTTGCTCCTGTATTAGGCTTTTATAGATAATACTAAAAATCTGAATATAATTAGATTAGACTACTGGAGAGAAATATATTAATTACTATTTAAATTATTTTTTATATTATCCTGATCAGTAGTCATGATAGCAAAGAAATTATACAGTTTAAGTATTTATCTATATCTGGATATATATAATATTACTAAATTAAGAAAGAGCTAGATCTTCTCTTTCTAATAATATTCTATTTTCAGAATTATTATCAAGATTATCTATATTCTTATTCTTACTAATATAAAAAATTATTATTAGCTCATCATCTTCTTGATCCTCGGCTGTGAATATAATAGAATCTAGAGAAAGATTATCAAGAATATTCTAATATTCTTCAGTAATAGTAAAGTAATTAATATATATCTAGAGTATAAGAGCTTCAATAATCTCAAGATACAGATAGCTCCAGTAATAATAACAGATATTCCAAGAATTATTAAAGAAATATTTAATACTGATACTATTAGTTACAACAGTTAGGAAGTCTCTAGCCATGTAATAAAGAATAGAAAACTGATCATAATAAAACTTCCAGTAGATAAGAATATCAGAATATCCAGTAATTTCTAGATAACTGTTAATATAAGTATAATTTTTAATATAGTTAATTCATTATTCCAGTCTTTGATAGCCTATATATTTTTAATATTAAGATAAATCTTAAGCTCTTTAAAAGTTACTGTAGAAGATAAGAGCTTCTGGTACTTTAAGATATTATAAAAAATCTTATCCAGACTTAAGAGTGTGCTAGAGACTATAGATAATATATTAATAATAGAATTTTACTAGCAGTAAAAATAAAAGATTTTTTTAAAGATAATTCAGTATTCAAGATACTAATTAGTATTATTATCTAGCCAGGTACCCTTCTTGAATTTTTTAAGTTTTAATATAAGATCTAGAATTATTATAATTATATAGATATAGCCTTCAGCCTAATAAATTTAATAATAATACTTATAAAGCTTCTGATATATATCCTCTAGATTCTGGAAGATCTCTTTCTTCCAGGATACCCGCTTCTATGCCAGTTAATTAATAGATTAATCAAGATAATCAAAGAGATTATTATAGATATTATAGATTTTATAAACTATAAGCCTACTGTTCTCTGACAAGTAGAAAATAAAGAGAAAAAAGAGATATAAGAGCTTAAGCAGGTATTTTAACTGCTTTTATTCTATTAAAATAGAATAAAAATAGTTAATATTATCATGATTCCAGTACTAGATAAAGCTTTTAATAACTAGATATAATTTAATTACATAACAAAGTATAAGATAAATCAAGTTCCATCAGATTTTACAGTTAAAAAAAAGATAATATACTGAAACAAATTCCAGTTACTGAGTAAGCTAAAACTTCTTCTAGTATTAAGAACTCATATTTATAAAAAATATAATCTTCTAAATCTATAATCAAGAATCAGAGAAATAGATAAGAGATAATAAATAAAATATAGAAGTTATCTGTAAAAATCTTATATAAAATACTCTAGAAATTATCTATAAAAATCTTATATATCTTATTTCACAGTCCATGAGAGTCCTTTTCAACTGGAGTCTTAATTAATTCTGACTCCAGAAGTCCTTTTTAACTAGAACCAAGTCTTACTTTTCAACCAGAGCTAAGTCTTAATTCTGGCTCCAGTTAAAAAGAACTCCCAGAGTCAGAATCAAGACTCAGCTCCAGTTAAAAAAAATTTTTATAAACCATAAAATAAGATATATAAAACTTTTATAAATAATTCCTAGAGAATTCTGCAGAAGTTTTTTATAGATAGCTCTTATTATATACTTTCTTAATTATCTAAAAGATACCAGAAGAGATCTCTAGTTTCTTATTATTATTCTCTTATATATATTTAACAGCTTCATTAACAGTCTTAATTCAGAGTTTCTGAAGAAAAATATTAATAAAAAACTGAATAATATAAGCCAGACAGGGGATATAATACTAGCTTTAAATAATCTTTATAAGATTAGAATCTACTAAAATATTATAAAAATAGGTACCCTGGCTGAGTTGAGCTCAGAGTTCTGATATAATAATATTAAATATAATATTATTATTACTAGTATTATCAGTAGTCACACCCAACAGCCAGTAAATAAAATAATACTTTTATAAGATCTCCAAGATAATCTCAGCTAAATTCTTATTAATATAAGATCTAGATACTGGTCAGAAGCCTAACAGAACCTTATAATAGTCTATATTCTCTGTCAGAAAGTATCCAGTCAAAGTAAGAAATACTTTTTAATCTGGACTAATCTAATAATTAACTGTAATTAATATATGCCTGCTGTCTGGAAACTTTGATAATAACTAGATATATATCTTTTCTAACAGCTTTAAGAAACACTCTTTAATCTATATCTAATAGAAAAAAATAGGTATTTAGGAAGGTACTAGAGCAGTAAGATTAATTATTTATTTAAACTAAATATACTTAATATATAAAACAACAGATAGTAGATAATAAGAAAACATAATATTTAATCAAGAAAATTCCTTTTATTATAGACAGTGGGAGTCTAGAGATAATATAACAGATATTAATAATAATAATCTGTTAAAAGATTTATTTATAGAAATATTACTAGTAATTATATACCTGTAATAATCTTTTCTCCAGTATCTGTTTAATAATTTATTTAAAGATATACTGGAATATTTATTTCTTACAGCTCTTGTAAAGATAGTAGCTTATAAAACTAATTCTAAAATTATTAACTGCTGGATATTATAAAATATATAAATATATAATACAGGAAATATAAGAGATATCATCAAAAAATAATATATCTTTTTGAAAGTAAGTTTATACTGTTACTATCTTTTCTTAACTAAAATAAAAGAATGGTTTCTGATCTTATATATAAATCTAGTTAAAAATAGTTATCTTCCACTAGTTATAAAAGATAAGAGTCTTTTCTGGGAGAGCTGAATATAAAATAATTTTCTGATACTTTATAATATACTTAATATCAAGATTTAAAAAAGAAAAGATAATATAGACTGAAAAGCTACTCTCTGTCCAACTATTATCATGATTTATAAAGATTTATAAAATAGAGAAAGAAGGTTTAATAGTATTCTCTGAGAATAAATTTAATAATTATAATTAATTTATAGTAGGCTATCCATCTGTACAAGAAATCAAAGAGAATAAAGAATAAGAAAAACTTAACTGGTATGGTATTATTTTACTTCTAAATATATATTAATATAAATATAATCTATTATATTTACATGTATTAGAAATATTTAATAATAATAAGTTTTTATTAGAAATATCTTCTAATTTTACTTACAGGTGAGAGTTTGCAGCATCCAGTAACTATTATATAGAATATCTCTGATATAATAAATAGTCAGATTTAATTAAGTAATACAAGAAGAAGTTCTATAAAAATATTCTATGATTATCATGATAATATTATTAATAGAGTCTGTAAAAGCCTTTTACAGATCTTACTTAGAGAATACTGCCTAAGTCTTTATATTTATAATTAATAGATTACAGAAAATACAGGTTTCTAGATAGACCAAGTAGGCAAAGTTACACAGAATATTATAATTAAATAATACAGATAATTTACAGTTTTTAGATCTATTATAAATGCTTAGACGGCATTTTAAGTATATAAAAAGAATAGTAAGTCTATTTATTATTATATAGAATAATTTTCAGAGAGATTTACCAGCCTGGGGAGGTGGTTTAGAGGATATTAATAATTTACTAACAGTATATAGCTAAAACAGAGCTGTAAATATATATATTTATTACTATTTTATACTATAAAAGCAGTTTTTTTTTATAAACTTGATTATTATCACCACCTGAGATAATATCAGATTAAATAGATAAGGATAAGATAGAGCATGCTGTTTTCTTTTTTCTAACTATTTTTAGAATCAAGAAAATTAGTCTTGCATTAGTTATTAGCAAAGATATAAATAGTCAGGATAGACAGTTATTAACCTGAGTATATCTTACCTGTGCTAAGGTCTAAAAGAGTATAATAGGTAGGTCTTGGCGCCAAGAACAGTTAAGACAGTTAACTGTCCTATTTTTGGCTGTTCCGCGGTTAGGTATAAGGAAATCTTATACCTAACTGTTAACCTGACGGCAGGTATAAATTTTTCCATTAACCTACCCTACCCTGGCCGTTAACCACTCTAGTTATTCTATAATTATTATAATAATATTATTAATAAAGTCTATAAAAGTCTTTTACAGACCTTACTTAGAGAATACTACCTGAGTCTTTATATTTATCATTAACAGATTACAGAAAATACAGATTTTTAAATAAATTAAGTAGACAGAGTCACACAGAATATCATAATTAAATAATACAGATAATTTATAGTTTTTAGATCTATTATAAATGCTTAAACAGTATTTTAAATATATAAAAAAAATAATAAATCTATTTATTATTATATAAGATAATTTTCAGAGAGATTTACCAGCCTGGAAGAATAATTTAGAGGATATTAATAATTTACTAGCAGTATATAATTAAAATAAAACTGTAAATATATATATTTATTATTATTTTATACTATAAGAATAGCTTTTTTTTATAAACTTAATTATCACCACCACCCGAGATAATATTAGATCATGTAAAGTTCAGAGAGAGAAAGTATTATTATAATATTTTATTCAAGTAGGAAGTAAGATCAGACAGCCACCGTTTCATAAAACTATGTTTAGTATTAATAAAGATTTATAATTAATAGACTAGGAGAATAGCATTTAAGTCTATTAGATTATACTAGATAGACTACTAAATAAGAGATTAATTGCAGTTATTCTGCTCTGTTCAGTTTTTCTGTACGGATGAATAGTCTCTGGATTAAAAACTAGGATATACTACTATATTAATACTACCAGTGTAAATAATGAATAAATATTATATTATATCTTATTAGTTGTCTCTCTTTACTCTAAACTATCAGTGGGGAGGTTGGCCTTCCTCGCAAGGCGGCCGCTGGTGGCAGAACCACGCGGCGGAACCTAGCAGGTTCGCCCAAGTTTTTGGTGGCCAGCACCAACAAATATAAAACTCTCTTAGATCTTGATTATATTACTAGTAAGCCTGTTTAAATTAAGCTATAATATTAGATTAGTGTCACGGTGCTAGCCGTGGAGTACTGCCGGGACTGACCGCCCGGGCACATGACCTGAAGAGACACAAAACTCGCTAGTCTCCCAGACCCTGTTTATAGCTTCGAGCTATGTCTTGTCTATCTTCCTGTATATAGCCTGACCATAATTAGCCAGCCAGTCTCTTATCTATTTCTATTTCCTGTTCAAGCTATTTTTTTACCACCCCTGCCAGTCTGTATCTTGATATTATATAACTCCTTTTTTTAAGATAAATAGCTGACTAGATACCTGTTATCCCATGACCTCTGATTAATTCTAATAAACTTAAAGAATTTGCATAACATATCACAGAGAATCCTGAAGAATAGTATAACTATTATAATAAAAACTCAGTCTTTGTAATAGAGACAAATAATAACTACTCCCAGCTTTAACAGGATCTTATTATAAAAAATACTGTAATAATTTACTAAATCCAGTAAACTGTAAATATTAATTACTAGTTTATCAAGATACTTACTATCAAGGAAATTATTATTAAGAAAAGAAATCAGATATTAGAAGAATATATCAGGACTATCTAAGCTATTATATCTGTAATTAGTATTTCTGATTAAATACTTAAATCTTTTATTAAGAATATAACAGCTGCTCCAGTAGGAGCAGTTTTATTAATTAATCCTGACTCTTCTGTCTTTAACTTTTTTTTTAAGTATGTTCCTGATCCTGATAAGTTTGAAGGCAACTGTATTAATCTTATCTAATTTATCTTCCAGATCTAAGAAAATATATTTATTAACTATAACTATTATCTGATTCTGTAAGTCTATATATCCTATATTATAAGTTACTTAGAAAGGATACTGTATAACCAGGTCTAGTCTTATATTAAAAATAGAATCTGTACCTTGGCGGACTATATAAAGATCTTAGAACTTTTATAATATATTTTTAAAGATTCTGACTGTATCTGTAATATCTGACTAGAACTATACTGCTTAAAACAGGATAACCAGGAATTTAGTATTTATTTTACTGAATTCTAGTACCTAGCCTAAGAAGCCAGAATATACCCAGACGCGTTACTTCTAATACTGGAAGAAGATATTAACCGCGAGTTGAAAGTTATACTTTTAAATAATATCCTGTCTGAAAGAGATTACTATATCTTAGTCTACATTCTCTAGTTCCTGGATAACAGGAGACTGCAGTATACTCTAGATTTCTATAATAAGTCCTGGAAGCTGCTTACTGGATTAGCTAATCTCATCTCTTCTAGAAAAGTCCTATAAAAGCTTTCCACAGATCCTGCTAATAAGAAATTCTTTACTCTGGACTATAATCCCATAGATCTCTTTATTTTCTACTACTTATTATCCCGGCCCAGGTCTATCTAAAGAGAGAGAGAAGAGTGCTTTTACTACAGCTCTAGCTAGTACTTAATCTGAGATTATCCTGAGTCTGATATCTATGCCCAGCGTACCGGCTACTCTGTATATCTAATCTTACTATTAGAAATATATTTACTATCTTATTATTATTTCTTATCTATAGTCCCGGCTTCAGCCTGCTTTCTAACTCTTCTAGTATTCTAATTTATTAGAATACTATACCCAGAATACCTATATTCTCCAGACCTGAGTAAGTAGTTAAAAGAAGTTTATCTAGTTTAAGCTACTGCTAGGCTATACTTCCAGCATGAATTTATATTTTATCTAAAATTATTATTAGAGGACTTTTAATTGAAGAGAAACTCTAAAGAACTGATTTAATAATAATTTTTATTATACTGAACCCTGAAGGGGAACAGATCTCTATCTATATTATATTTAATATTAGCTGTGCTATGTCCTGTATTATAAACAGAAATTAAACTGAGATCTAATAGCTATTATTATATTTCTTAAGATATTCTAAATCTATTATAGGATTCAACAGCCGTGAGAATAAGGCTAGGATAATTATCTATTATATCTGAGTTATCCTGAAGATATATAACTATATTAAAAAAGATATCTCTTTTCTAATCATCCAGCTAGCCTATTTTCTGATTATAATTAATCTATCCTAGCTAAAGCTCTATAATCCTTATATAAACTTTACTAATTATATTTTCTAATTCACTAGTCTCTATTACCAGAAACTTTATAATATCCTAATCTAGTTAATTAAGATCTGTACTCTCTATAACATCCCGGCCTGTGCCTAACCAGTAAATATATATCCACCTGAATTCCTGAGAAATAAGGATATCCAGCCTGTCTTCCTGAACATATATACTGTATATACCCGCTGAAATTATTTTATCTATACAGTTATTATGGCCTAGCTTAATACAGTACTCCATACTATCCCTGACCAGGAAAAGCTTGAACTATCTAAGGAATTCCGGGAATTCACTGATATATTTTTATTCCAGGAAGCAGAGAAACTCCTGTTTTATTATATTTATAATTATATTATTATCCTAGAGAAGGAAAAGGCCCTGCTGTTCGGATCTTTATATAAAATATTCCAAGAAAAACTAATAATTCTTTATAAGTAGCTGGTTAAGAATTTATAAAAGAAATTTATCTATTCTAGCTCCTCTCCAACAGTCTTTCTAATTCTATTTATTAAGAAGCCAGATAGAGACCTGAGATTCTGTATAGATTACTGTATTTTAAATACTATCTTAGTTAAGAACTACTATCCACTGCCGCTGGTCAAGGAGATTCTGAATAATCTAAAGAAAATGTAATACTTTATTAAAATTAATATTATCAGTATCTTTAATAATTTCTAGATTACTAAGAACCAGGAATACCTGATAATATTCTGTATAAGACTCAGTCTCTATAAGTTACTAATCATACTGTTCAGGTTATCAGGAGCCTCTACTATCTTCTAGTATTATATTAATAATATTCTGCAAGATTACCTGGATATATTTTATATAATTTATTTAAATAATATTCTTATCTATAACTGAACCAGAAGCAAGCACCTAGACTATATTAGAAAGATTCTCTAGAAGCTCTGTATAGCCGGCCTGTTTACTAAGTTATTTAAATATAAGTTTATTATTTCTAAAACCAAGTTCCTGGGCCTTATTATAGGCCGTGACAGATTCTGTATAGATCTTAAAAAGATTAAGACTATTATTAACTAGTTTATTCTAACCTGTATTACTGATATATAAGTCTTTCTAGACTTCAGTAATTTCTTCTATTATTTTATCTAAGATTTCTCTAAGTTGACCGCCCTGCTTGTATATCTTATTAAAAAAAATATTCTCTTTTAATAAGATATAATTTACTAAGATATCTTTAGTTATCTACAGAAAGCTTTTATAGATATCCCTGTACTCTAGTCCTTTAATTAGACTTATAAAATAATATTTAAAACTGATGTCTCTGATTATATCTTTACCAGAGTCTTATCCCAGTATAGTAATAATAACTTGTTATATTTTATTATCTTCTTCTCTAAGAAATACACCCTGACAGAATATAATTATAAGATTTATAATAAAGAACTCCTTATAATTATCTACTACTTTGAGAAGTAGTATCCAGAGCTTGAAAGAATCATATCTCTAATCCAGATTATTATAGATTACTGTAATCTAGAATATTTTATATTTACTAAACTTCTGAACCACCACCAGGCCTGATAATCAGAATTTCTATCCTGTTTTAATTTCTGTATTATTTATTATTCTGGATATCATAAAACTAAGCCTAATAATCTAATTAGAAGATCAGAGAATCTTTCTAAAAAGAAGAATAAATAACTGTTATACCAGAACCAGATCATATTTAAATAAAAGAATCTAGATTCTGTCTATTCTATGAAAAAAGATCCTGACCTGCTACTTATATATAGAGATCCTGTAAAAAGCTTTCACAGACCTCCTCTAGATTCTATCTATTTTACTAGTAATAAATCTGAATATTTACAAGAACCTGATCTACCAGTTACTTAAGAAAATCCTGTAGAAAACTTCCATAAACTCATCTTAACTCTAGTAATCTGATAATTAACCCGGGTTATTTTTAAAGATAAATAAGACTTATAACTATCTCCTGAAATCCAGACTACTCTGTGAGATATATATAAGAAGAATAAATAAATATTAAATATTTTAAAAATACTAGTAACAGGCAGAGACCAATACCCAGGTATTTTCTTAATTTCCTGTAAAAGAAGAGAAAGTTTACTATATTATAAGAATTATTTATAGATTTCTAACCATGCTAATCTGAAAACTAATCTGATTTACTTAATCTATAATAAGCCCTTCTCAGGATACCCTGGAAGATCCTGTATCTATAAACTCTTAATCTAAGAATACTACTGGCTAAACCAGTACTATTATATAAAATGATAGATAAGGAACTACTATACCTGCTGAAGAATAATCCTCTTATAAAAAGTTAAACAGGATATTCTGAAATCTTTACCAGTTCCAGAATACACTTAGCAAGATATATCTATAGATTTTATTATTTACTTACTAAAGAATAGAAATTATGACACAGTACTAGTAATCATTGACTACCTGATTAAGATAAAATATTTAATCTTTTATAATACCACAGCTAATACTGCCGCCGTGGCTCTTATATATATCCAGTATATATAGAAACTACATAAATTATCCTATTCTATTATCTCTGACAGAAACCTCCAGTTTATTACTAACTTCTAAAGACATTTAATCCAGTACTTGGATATCAGGAATAAGCTATTAATAACTTATTATCCAGAAACCAACAGGCAGACAGAGCAGATAAATATTATACTTAAATAATATTTCTATACCTACATAAACTACCTGCAAGATAACTAGTCTAGCTAGTTACTTTTAACTAAATTTACTTTAAATATCATCTACTCTAATATAATCAAGATTATCTTATTTTTTATTAACTACAGTTTCCACTCCTGTATAAAATTTAAATCTATACCTGTACCAAACTGATCTGCTACCAGAGATACAGAATAATTTACTACTAGAATATAAATAATTACTAAATTTATATAAACTGAGATAATTACAGTCCAAGCCAGACACATAGAGCAGATAAATAGGAGATACTGCCCTAATCTAAGATTCCAGAAAGACTAGAAAATCTGACTAGATATCCAATTCATCAAGATTCTATAATCTAATAAAAAACTTGACTAAAATATTCTAGGTCTGTACCTGATTAAATAAATTATTAACTTATATACTTATTACCTGATACTCCTATCCAGCATGAAGATCTATCTAGTATTTTATATAAGTCTACTTATCTCTGCTAATAATAATCTATTACCAGGCCAGCACCAGTCTTTCTCTCCCTATGTTGAAGTCGATAATCTTAAAAAATAAGAAGTTAAGAATATATTGAATTTTTTCTAGAACTGCCGTGGACAAGGTCACAAGGCCAATCCCGGCTGGTTTATCTTATTAAATAGAAAGAATATACCGACTCTACCGCGGAACCTACTGAATATCTAGAAAATACTTACTAAATTATTAAGAACTTCCATTACTACTACCCAGACAAGCCCAGACCTTCTTCTCACAGAAGCTCAGCTTAAGAAAAAGAGGAATACTGTTATAATACTAGCTGTAGAATATTGCCAGGACTAACTACCTGGGTACATGACCTAAAGAGACACAAAACTCACCAGTCTTCCAGACCCTGTTCATAGCTTTAAGCTATGTCTTATCTATCTCCCTGTATATAGCCTGACTGTAGTTAGCCAGCCAGTCTCCCGCCTGTTCCTGTTTCCTGTTCAAGCTACCTTCCTACCACCCCTGCCAGCCCGCACCTTGACAATTAGAGAATAGTAGTATTCTAGATTAGAATAAAAATTTAATTCTTAAACTGAGATTATGTTTTCTTAAGAAATTATCTTATCTCTGGATTTTTATTATTAATAAAATAATATTATCTCTGTCTACATGTAGAATTTATATAACTAATAATAATAAAAATTTTATATTTTTCTGAGAAACATTTTTTAAAAGTCTCTTGAAATATATATTCCAGATTAATAATTTATTCTTAATATTTTTAAAGATTAAAGTTTAAAGTAAAGCAGGGGATATCTTTAAACTTAATCTTTTTCTTATTTCTTTCTGACTTGGAGGAGGATTGATAATATCTAAAGAAGATTTTATCCGGGGAATTATTTTTTTAAAGATAGGCTATTCTTTTCTGCAGATTAGTAACTTGTTCTAATTAGTAAATATAATCTTTTAACTATTAAATTTCTTCAGCAGTAGAAATAATATTTAATAATAATTCTGGATTAATATAATTGCTAGATATCTTTTTTTTTTTACTATTTTTAAAAGATGGTATCTTCCTTAGGTAGTTAAAATGGAAAGAATTAGAATATAATAGAATTTATTTATTAAGATAGAAAGTCTATTAACTAGATAAGAAATTAACTATTAATTACAATGGAATTAGATATTAATAATAAAGATAGCTTATATCCACGGAATAAACTGATCCTTGAGGGATCAGTAGTCCCTTACAGGGGAATTGATATCTTTTAGATATTAATAGAATATAGAACCATTGTATCAATGACCTCACGACTCTCATGATCACTTTAATATGTCATTCCAATGCCTTTGGCTGCGGTCACCGGTTTACCGACCCGTTCTATCACACATATACAGTATTCTGCTCAGGATCTCTTGTATAATCTGCTCAGAGACCCTGATCTTTAATATTTACTCTGAATAGCATCATTCTACATATAAATTAACATGATATATCGATGAACGCTTGATTTTTAAAGAAATTAAACGTGTTGTGTGCAAATCGGCAGCAGGGTCGGATTGGTCGGAACGCGTTTGGTTGGGGTGGTCGGGTAGGCAGTGGTGGTCGGGTCCCGCGGGATGACTCTAGGTTGTCTGCTCCCCATATGCCTAGTATTCCAGCACCAGCCGCTATCTCCCAAACCAAGCGGATGGACCTTACGTAGCCATGTCTGGGTGTCCGGAATTGACGAGAGCCGATCCGACATCCTGGTAGTCCGTATATGAATTCCACAGATGTCCACGTTCCTGGCCACTTCTCCCCATGAATCAAGACAAACATCGGTTCTTTTCCTCTGGCTTTATAATGTCCATCTCTCCTTTCAAGGTTATTGTCGTGGGCGGTGGCCCGGTCGGCCTTACTGCGGCGCATGCACTCGCCCGCGCTGGCATCGACTTTGTCGTCCTTGAACGCCGAGACTCGGTACTCCACGATCAAGGTGCCAGTCTGGTCCTTGAGGCCCCATCTCTGCGCATTATGCACCAGCTAGGTCTGCTCGACCAGTTGCTAGCCATTGGGGCGGAACTTCGCCAGGTCCAGGCGTATACACGAGAGGGACAGGTATTCCGCAACACCAACCCCTTCCAAATCATGCGGAAAAAGTACGTACTGCGTTCCGCTCTATCTGACAGATCGCTCGATGATATCGGCGGGATACTGACACTAACAGTCATGGGATCGCCCCGGTCGCGTTTCACCGCGCACACTTGATCCAGACCCTGTACGATTTGCTTCCGGACAAGGCCAAGGCAAATTACCTACTCAGTAAAAAGGTCAGCGATATCGAGTCAAGCGACTCCGGGGTTCGAGTCACCTGCGCTGATGGGACCTCATTCGAAGGATCTATGGTCCTTGGAGCCGACGGCGTTCACAGCAAAACCCGGCAGTTGATGCGCCAACTTGCCCTGGCCACGGACCCCACACGGAGCTGGGATGCCACAAAACCCTTCAAAGCCGAGTACAAATGCTTGTGGTGCAGTTTTCCCCGAAGGACTGACGTCGGGCAAGCCACTGAAACCCAAAGCAAGGACTATTCGGTCATGTACCTCTCCGGGCGCGATCGTGGATGGATCTTCCTTTACGAGCGCTTGCCACAGCCAACATCCGATCGGGTAGATTACACGACGGAAGATATTGAGGCAATGGCGGCACGGTTTGCCGATTTCCCTATCACCGATACTTTGAAGGTTAGCGACGTGTACACGGAGCGGTTCAACTCGGGCATGGCCAATCTGGAGGAAGGCATTCTCCAGCACTGGGGGTGGGGACGGATTGTTCTCGCAGGAGACGCATGCCATAATTACACCCCCAACGCTGGACTGGGTTTCAATAATGGCATCAAGGACGTGGTGGTACTGTGCAACGGTTTGCACAAGGCGCTGCAGAGCGCAGCGGGTGGATCGCTAGACGCTGTCACGCTCGGTCAGATATTCGACGAATATAAAGAAGAACGCGCCGGGCCAGTTCGTTCGGATGCGGGACAATCTGCGAGAACAACGCGGTTGCATGCGTGGGCCAACACGCTGTACTTCCTTGCATCGCGGTACATCCTGTCGTGGGAGGTCGTCGAAGGATTTCTGATCAACTTTCTGGGCGCACGTGCGATAAAGCAGTGCCCTGTGCTGGGGTACGCCCCTGCTACGGAGCCGTTCTTGGGGGCCGTAAAATGGGATCACCCGTTGCCAGCGATAGACCAGGAGCTAGCGTGTTGAACACATGGATTTGGTGTTGCGTGATTCTATACCTTAATGAGAACCTCCTCTCTTCGCTGAATTTTCTCCATGGCTTTGCCAACGCATGATGTCAACCTACATAGAGCCCCGCTTGCGAGAGCAGTTGCCCAGCGGCCTATTCACTTTGCACCCTGACGATTTCTCCGAACAGGGAAATTTTCCTATGGAATCGCAGATGCAGCAATATATGTGGACAATATGTGACGGGTTTTGCTGCGTGTCAGATCGCGGGGATCCAGCTGACCAGTTCCCCTCACCCACTCCGCATCCTGCAGTTAAATCAATCACTCAACTCATGTCGATCTCGTCCCTGCAGATCACGGACATACCACTTCAGCTCCGTTTTCATGGCTGCTGCAGACGGGATGACTCGGACAAGTCTCGGTGCATCAAAGCCCGATGTTACACTTTTTTTCCACGTATGGATGGATGCGCTCGTCAAGCGCTGGCGCTTCATATCAACCCTACTCTGCAAGCTCTGTGATCTTCAGACAAACTCAATCACCCACTTTAGTCTATCGGATATCCAACCACGATGAAGGTCTCCAGCCTCCCAATCTTGACTTTTCTTCCAGCCTCCCTCGCCACAACCATCTACCTGGCGGGGGACTCTACCATGGCCAGCGGTGGTGGTGGCTCCGACACAGCTGGTACCTCCCTCCTACCCATCACCGCTTCTTTCAACTAACAATCAATCAGGCTGGGGTGACTACGTCGCCCAATACCTGAGCAGCTCAAGCGGCATCACCGTCTCCAACCAAGCCGTAGCCGGGCGCAGCGCTCGGTCCTACACGCGCGAAGGCCGCTTCGACGACATCGCCAGCACACTGGAAGCGGGCGACTATGTGATCATCGAGTTCGGCCACAATGACGGTGGCACGCTCAGCTCAACCAGCGACAACGGCCGCACCGACTGTTCCGGCACAGGCTCCGAAGTATGCTACTCGGAATACGATGGCGTCAACGAAACCATCCTCACCTTCCCCGCGTACATTGAGAACGCCTCCAACACGTTTAAAAAGATCGGTGCAACCGTCATCAT
This sequence comes from Aspergillus neoniger CBS 115656, assembly GCF_003184625.1. Classification (NCBI taxonomy): domain Eukaryota; kingdom Fungi; phylum Ascomycota; class Eurotiomycetes; order Eurotiales; family Aspergillaceae; genus Aspergillus; species Aspergillus neoniger. The sequence continues at coordinate 203,092 of NW_020291174.1, read as the reverse complement.
CTCCTCGCAGACGCCCAATAACCCGTGGGAAACGGGCACTTTCGTGAATGACCCGCCACGGTTCGTCGGGTACGCGGAAATCGCCGCAGATACGGCGGACACGTCGTACGTGAATCATTTTGATTACACGGATCAGGTGTATGAGGCGTTGGGGGCGGATACCGTGGATGCGTATTTTCCGATCGATCATACGCATACCAGTGCGGCCGGGGCGAACGTCGTTGCTAAGGCGTTCCTGAGGGGGGTTGTTTGTGGGAAGTTGAGTTTGGCGGATGAGCTGGTGACAGATGATTTGGAATTGGATGAGTATGAGTGTTTGGATGAGTAGATGTGGTACTACGGCATGTGCCGAGGATAGCCATTAGGGTGGAATATTGGCGATTGAGTCGAGAGGTAGAGATCACAACGTAACTCCCCTTGTGGAATCTAGGCTGGACATGATAGTGAACTGTTCATGCTGAGTTCTGACATTAGTACTACCACAACACAATGATATATGTCTCAGAAGCTGTCCTACCTAGGTCCAGGGAAGAATCACAAATAGATACCCAATACTACCCATTGACCAAATTTGCATTGAATGGTATCCTTCACCTTTCCGCACCTTTCTTAACCCGGGAGCTACTTTGGTACACCGTAGTGAGAGAAAAGAAGAAATGAATCCATTATATTCCCATGTGCACCACCACATGACAAAGGCCATCTAGACCAAGCACTGTGCTGTATAAAAGGTATCTCTAATGCAAGTCAGAAACAATTTTCCTTATAGAGACAGAATATGATCAGAATGAGACAACACGATCAGTTCATCGAGAATGATAGTACTATACTACTAGTACTTCCCTACCTTATCAGACAAATCCACTCACTAACCAACTAAGCAATAGTAGCTTTCGGTGGAGCGAGCAAAGCTCGGAGCAGCTGCTCTTTTAGTTAGGGCAGGATTAACTACTATCCCATCACACATACCTCCACACCGTGAAACGCATGTTAGTTATCCTTCTGCATATTGCCTTATCAACGAGCAACCCGAGATAATATCAGAAACATGTGAAGCCATGAATGAACTCACCTCCACCCTCTCATATCCCCCTGCCCCAACCCAAAACAGAGCAAGCAGAGCGCAGATCTCCGTCGGATATCCCGGACATTGATTCCCCAATTAGTTTCCCCGGTCGCAAATACCCCTCTTTCGCATGTGAAGTACAGTAAGCGGAGATAGTATGCCCGATAACTAACTAGTGATACATATTGTAGTATAGGACAATCACGTCAGAAAAGGTGGTGCTGGTGGTGGGGAAACTGTTTTCCTTGGGGTGGTGGTAACTACCCTACGTACGTACTTACGACCTTGGCAACCGTTACGCTAATAATCTAATCAACTTGATAAGTAACTAACTACTCCGCTTCTAATCGGGCTAAGGTTGGCCAAGCTCCTGGTAGTAAAATTGCTTAAAATACTACCGTAAAGAGTTATCTATATATCCCGCGTGATTCAAGTAGATGAGTTGATTCGTGGTTGACAAGGACGTGCTTTTCCCGTGGTGGTGAGTTTTACGTGATTTTATTACGCCACGGCATGGTGGAACGAGCCGTGCAGAGACTGTCCCGGTCAGTAGAAAACGTTCTTGGGATTATCAGTGGGGGAGAAGGAAATTTAATCTAATCAGTTCAAACTGAACTTGAAGTTGGAGTGGGATGGATGGACGGGTCGGGGATTTTTCGGTGCTACTGCTGCTCTCACCCTCATTAGCCACACTCTTCAAGACTCACACACGTCAGAAAATGCCTCACGAACAGTTTCATGATCAGGCTAGCATATGTACTTTGCCGGTTACTATATAAAAACTATGTACAAATTCATTCCGTCTTAACTATATCCAGTCCACATTGCCACTGTACTGCGCCAGTAATGCTCTACGAGCATTCACTAATGTAGATCGTATACCATCTATGAGCTGTCGTACTGTCAAGCAGGGTGCCGTCATTCCCGTCCGTCGAATCCACCCCCACAACTTCAGTCACGTCCGACGTAGTCACCGTCACATCATTGCCGCTGGTGATCCAGTACTCCGGGCTGAAGTGGTGGTAGCCCAGCAGCTTGGGAGGAAGCTTGGGCACGATGTCGTCGGTGTGGGTGACGCGGTAGTTGCTGCCCATGTTTTGGTCCGTGATGTAGTCGGCTAAGGCGAGGTTGCCGATACGAGGTTGGCCGAAGTTGTACTGTCCATTATGTTAGATGACTATTCTGAAAATGAAGGGAACGGGAGATAAATAGAGTGTTGTGGGGGTAGGCTACCAGGTCAAGAGTGTATCCGGCGTTGCGGAGCACAGTGGCCGCAATGGCCGCCAATGCAGCGCCGTAGCTGTGTCCAGTGAACACGATGGAGTAGTCCGGATAGCTGGAGACAGCAGCCTCCACCTTGGATGTGATGGTGTCGGCGATGACTTCCCAGGCCTCGTAGAAGCCCTTGTGCATCTCGCAGCCGTCACAGATGCTGCTTACAGAGGTGAGGCCGAAGTCCAAGTCGGCAATCCAGTTGGAGATGTCGGAACTACCCCGGAGAGCCAGAACGATTAACTCGTTTGTCGGGTCAACGGCGATGAACCCAGTCGGGTCGCCATAGCTGCTGCTGCTAGGGGGGTGTGAGCGGATGACAACTAGGCAAGAGACGCTGATGTAACTTGGCTTACTCGTCAAATTCATCAATAGTCGTGGCACCAGCTGCCTCGACGAGAGGGCAGTTGCCTACATCGCAGGTCAGAGTCGTGCCGGTGGACTCGATGTTTGAGGAGCAGTAAGCTGCTGCACTGTATTGGGCGAAGAGGTCGATGTTGTCCAAGACGGTAGAGGAGATGTCTGAGCAAGGTTAGTGGGTTCACGGTTCACAAGATGTATTGGAGAGTGTTACCTCTACGCTGCATCGGAGCAGGTGCGGGAGCAGCATAGGCCAGAACAGATAGGGCTGCGACAGCCCCGAATTCCCTGCGGAAGAACATCTTGAGAGCCAGGTAGTACAGCGCTTGATACTCTTGGGAAAGATCTGCGACTTTCTAAAGATTTACCTACGGTGGCGTGGCCCCCTTTATAGATCAAATGAACTGGGGATCCGACGGCTGCCAACGGCCCATCGTTGTCACCAACGTCTCCGAGAGGGTATTCGAAATGAATTAGACTCGGTACACCGACTGGTGATAGGAGAGTCGCAAACAAAAGCAATTGTGACTAAAGCTCCTGGCGCTGCGAAAGGAAAAGCCAGGATTTAGCCCCCATGTGCTCTATAAACAGCCAATCAACAGGCATGTCTGGCCCGGGGCGTGCCATGGTCGTGAGGAATCCGTGCTGGCATGTCAGGCTGCAAGGGGCTAAGGAACCAATGGCCCTCTGGCTCTCAGTCACGCAGGGAGAGAACAGACATTTGCAGAGTGCCGCCATGCGCTCGGCCGCGTGTGCCGGACAAAACTGGACGTAAAAAGTCCACGACCCGCAGTGTTTCTAGAAAGCCCCTACCGCTACTCTGTATTCAACCCCACCTGCGCCTGGCTGAGTTGGGCTTAACAAGCGGGGGCCATATATTGATCCGTCTGCTTCCGCCAATCAAAATAGGGGTACAAATGAAACTAGGTTTAAACAGAGAAGGGGCCGTAAATAGGAGGTTAAAAGCTTAGTTCGGGTGAAGAAGTGGGTGTGATTTCGGATAACCAGCTAGCGTGCCTGCAGGAGCTCGGTAGTCAGACAGGTGACAGGGTTAGTTTGATGCATAATCGTACAGGGGCGTGGATCCTGCGACTACAAGAACTAGATAGCATGTGGACATCGACTGCGTTGTTGCATGTTACCTAGCATAGAACTGCAGCCTTATCGGCTGGTCGGATGGACGACGGTCTCCGATGAGCTTCCTTGACAGACGGACTGACATGTGAAGACAGCGAAGGGATGAGGTGAGATTTGCAGCGGTGGTGATGGAGATAGAGTTCGGCTGCTGAATGACTGACCCCTTGCCGTCAACAATAAACGCCCGGATTTACGCGCTTGACCGTCGGGGCGTAAGGCTTTCCCAATTTCGCCGGACCATCTGTTCAAAGGATGTCGAGGATCTCTTGAGACTTGACCATTGCACCCGCCCTGTATGCTGTGACAAGCAAACAGTGGGGGCCATTGAGCTCAGGGAAACTGATCTTGAGATGAGACTTTGCAAGGGCTGGTGTTCTGGACACGTGGTCTGCTCAGGTCAGGAACATGTTCTGCTCCGGAATTCCAGAAAGACTCGAGGCAGGTGGTTCATGACCGAGACGTTAATGACTAGGACTACTACAGAATAGTGGCTCGGTCATGAGCAGGATTGTTTGTTCGGTTCAGAATGGATATGGATGGCTCCTGCAATTTCCCCATGCGTTGGATGAGGATCCGAAGTATCTATTGTGGGCCACTGAGCACTAACTATCAAGGGTGTTTTATTCTCACGGAATGGGACCAGGAGTGATCCTCCTTCGAATCTGACCTTCCACCATAAATTAGGCTCATCAGGTTGTTTCATCCACTTCAACACGAACTGCCAACCTTGACGGACAATAAAGCGATTGGACTGGGGCGGTTGTGGCTGACTCGGGAGTGCCCAACCCAACAAAGAACAGTTGGAATGGTGTAATTTCGGACCTTTGTAGGCAAAAAGGTTTTGCCTAGCCCACCAAGTAACGGCTCTGACAAGCCAATGCACGCCACGGCTCCAAGATTGTGTGGTGCGGTGAAGAAGAAGCGGGAACCAAAAAGAAAAAGCAAAAAAGATGCGTCCCGGGAGAGGATCGAACTCTCAACCTCACGATTAACAGTCGTACGCGCTAACCTTTATTGAGGAATTAGTAACTGATTGATTGGATGAATTTGATGAAGGGCAAGCTTACCAATTGCGCCACCGAGACTACTCGTTGAAAAGCCGGCTGACAGTTTAATACATATATGGCATAGCAGTCCTGACCTGCACAAAGCATTGTATCTTTTTACTCTCGGACTCACACCCTTGAAAAGATGTCCCAGCTCCGATTCCGCATGGCGAGAAGTCAGAAGTGTCAGATTCTGCACCACACTTGAGGTACCGTGTTGCGCCTGAAACCCATGCTGAACCCTCGCTGCATGTCTTCGGACTGTAGCTTCTATCTGCTCTGACCACTAGTACTTTATATGTAATCAACCCGAACAAGACCGAACACTCCGTTAAGTTCCATGTTGCGCATCAATACAGCTCAATGAACTTTAAAACAAGACTCTGGAAGCATGGTCACGTTCCCCAGAGCTGTGGAATAGAATTATCTCAATACTCAGGAACGGGGGATCGGGCTAGCGATTCATACCCCGTCACGAAGGGAAGAAGAAGAAGAAGAAGAAGAAAGAATCAGTCAAGAGAGCAATCTGCTTGACGTCTCCTATGAAACCGGAGATGAAAATCGTTTGAATCCTTCAGTCGTAAACGATAGGTGCGTGCCACAAAAATTGAAAGGGAAACGCTGCAAGCGCCATAACTCTGGCAAGACGTATGGAACGTCCCTAGAGATCCTCGTATACCACACCGCAAGTGTAGAATCATCTCGCGATAATGTGCTTGCACTAAAAATACAGCAAAAGAGTATGGCAACGCCAGAAGGTATCAAAAACAGAATCTACAACATATTGGCCCCGTTATAGTTAACTGGAGGATGCCCTGCGCTTCAACTAGTTCCTCTCCTCACTGCGCTCGGCTCAGGCTAGTCGCTGTGACAAAATGCACTTAGTCACTTGTTGTTCCAGTTAATCTTCTGTGTTCTCCATGTATTCCATGTTCTCATTCTCATTCTCTCTCATCCTCTTTTCATTCTTCAACTTCTCTTCCTTCTCCTCCTACTGCTCTTTTAACCTTTTACTCTTTCTCTTCATCTTCGTCATCTTCGTCATCTTCGCCATCTTCGCCATCTTCGCCATCTTCGCCATCTTCACCTTCGTCCCCTTCGTCGCTCTCTTCATCTGTTGAGGGCGAACCCGGTAAATCAGGCGCCCCAGGTGAGGGTGACTGAGGAACGAGTGTAGAGACGGACTGGGAGGGTGGCTGCATTTTGCAGTTAGTATCCGTGGCAATGAAAGGTGTTTTCGGCGTTGATGGCCATACCTCTGAGAAGGCAGTGTCGTCGGCGGTAGAGGTAGGAATGCTGTAATGTATCATGTACGGCTCACCGAGAGCACGTCTCTTTCTAGGTAAAAGCCGCGTATCCTCGCGAATCGAAGGAGTCATGAGAGATATAGTCTAAAGCATCACACACGGAATGAATGTTCCACAATACTTGTAGTAACCGACCATCTCCCCGGATACAAACACCGTACCGGTGAGTCGTGCGATCCAGAAGTTCTGCCAGCGAGGACCAGGCGGCATGTCAACCGCGATGTTAAAGTGGGTGTACTCTGCAGGACAATCATGAAAGTTCCCCGAATACACGTTCAGGTCAACGAAGAACATTACATGCTTGCCGTCGCTTCCATGCATCACAATATCACGACGAACCTGGCCGACAAAGCTGATGGACGGGCTCATAGTAGCAGAAACAAGGTCATGATAGCCTTTAGTTTGCGGATCACCTCGACAACTGTGGAGTGTCAGTCCCTGTTTCGACATGTGAGGGGCCCAGAAGGAGGAGCACAAACGGAGAACATCTATTAGACTTCATGATAAGACGAGGTTGTTTCCCGAGAGAGCCGGGCAGGACAATCAACGTGCCCGAGTCATTGACGGTAGCGCCCGAAAGAGAGGTAGACTTGATCAAGTTGAGTTCTCTCAACTGCGTATCAGACACATCGTTTGTATGTTTACTGCCTACATCCAGTTGAATAGGACTTTCCTTGGGACGACCGGATCGTTTGCCATCCTCTATATATTCCCTTCAAATGCGGAAATCTACCTGCGGATTATCTTCCCGCTCTTTCGCTCGCTTGACAAATTCCTGTGGATAATACGCAAGAGGGTCAAATATATCAATAGGGATCTCCTAAGTAGGGATGCCATGTGTCCGAAGGGTCAAGATAGGGCCCGTACAACTCTAATAGCCGGTGGCAGGCATGATAAAAGAGGGTTACTGGTAGGAATGCCTAGGTAGGGGTATAGGGTAGAGATGCTTTGGCAGGCGGAGAAAGTTCAGTAGCGGTTTCGCTCGAAGTCCTGGGCATGCTAGAGATAGATAGTAGGAGGTTAAATGTCTGAATAGCCTCAACAATAAATGTCTCTTGAAAGTAAAAGACTTCAGCTGCTAAATGACTCGTCACTTAGGGAAGTACTAGCGCCGGGTCATCACCATTTGGCGCCGTCCTTACATTACAATTGTCTCGACGCATCCCTTGAACCGGGATCAAAGATAATAACGCGGTCGCATCCTTGCGTTCTTCTCCAATTAACAGCGTTACGAGTGAATAGTACGGAGTCAAGATGGTGGCTCTCATCCTCAGCCACTGAGAACCACTCCGACATGTAAAATCCATATTGCCGACCGCTAACTTGTGACAGGATGTATCACATCTGGATCTGATGTGTCTTTCATCAAACATGCCGGCTTAAGCTTTCACACTACTAGTACTAAGCTCCTAGCACGGGACCCACCAATCATGGCCTCTGTGCCCCTGACTGGGAGTGCACTCCGTACTATTAATGTAGGGGATTTGCATGCAGATCCCTTTCTTGATCTCCAGACGCGTTACTATGAATTGCACCCGACGCGTTCAAGTTGGTTAACTTCCCCCCTCTTATCCCGTCGCTTTCTACCAATCTCTGTAATCCAACGCATTTCACGCAAATACCAACACGTTGAAGCTCCATAATTCAAAATGGCTGGAAATAATTGGCCTGTACTGCCAGATGCGTACTACTATGATAGTTCCAATGAAATAAATTACATTCGCATGCACTGCCTGGACATGGCAGCTCACGCCATGGCAAACCCCCAGTCGTTTCTGCAAGCATCAGCAGTTAAAGAGTTGGCGATAGCAGCGTTCAAAGCAATTTCAGACCTGTCGACGGCTTGTAAGGTCAGTCGGGAAAATGGCGACTTAGCTCTAAATAAAAACATGAAGATGGAAAAGGCTATGAATGCGCGTCTGGAAGCGAAGACGGAGACTTTGCCTGCCAGTGGTACCGCCCCGATCACACCTCTCGACGATATCTCTAACCAGTCTTCATCTTCGTCGCCCAAATCACCGTCCACCGACAGCAGCGCTGGAGATTGGCCTCCAGTACCACAATTCTTCCACGAGTTAAGTTTCCCCGACAATCATAAACGGGTCCGCGTTCACTGGGACGAATTGCCGTCCTATCTGAACGGACCCATCCCGATCGCGATTGAACAGGTGCAGAGTCTGGTTTACGATGCGGGGCTAAATGTCCAAATTTCCCGCATCCAAATGCTTCCAACGGGTGACATGAACGTCTACACATCGAGCCGCGAGGGCGCCGATGTGCTTGTGGCATATAGTGACAAGTGGATAACGGACCTCCCGGGAGGGAAATGGGCACGTGTTATCGATAGCCGTTGGTTCTATTTTGGTGTACCGTGTTCCGTGTTACTGCTTCCCCGAACGGATGCTGCGCGACAGATTAAGCTTCAGAATCCACGAGTGTCCAAGGCATACATACCCTACGTATGGGCCGGGGATGGCTCCGTCTCGAGAAACCCAACTTTTAGAAACGCGTTGCTTGTCAGTTTTGACCGGCCGGAAGATGCAAATGCAATATTACAGATTGGGGAGCTTGATCTGAACGGTTGTCGATTCAAAGCGGAAAAATTTGCTATTTACCATCAGTTTCTTCAGTGCACCCAATGCCAGGGGTTCGGACATTTAAAACGTCAGTGCACTTTGCCCACCCGCTGTCGATACTGCTCGCACAAACACCGTGAGAGATACTGCCCGAGGCCACAATGTTATCGCTGCGCCAATTGCTGTGGTCTACACCCTGCCGATAGTAAAGTCTGCAGATTGCGGAAGCTTGCTGTGAAGAAGGTCAGGAAACTACAGAAACACAAGAACTTTTTTTACCCCATGACAAAAGCAGAGGCAGCCCCGGTTCCCCCGGCTGAGGGCCAGGTCAAGCCCAGTCTGGCCAAGCGATCTCTGCCGCCTGACTCAACCGAGTTCACCAGCGCACAAAGCAACAATAACTCGGGACGACCTGAAAAACGAAGGAGGTCTGACCGCACCGAAGCTCCCAACTACGACTCAATGTCAGAGTGGCCCTTCGAAGAAGACTATCCTTCAGAGCCGGAATACTCAGAAACTGAATCGGAGACTGATCCTGACGACAGCACTACCACGAATTCAGCGGAGCAGTCAACTGCATCTGATTCCGATTCCAACTCTGAGCCTTCGTCTCCCGGATCTCCATGGCCAGAGATGGGCCTACTATATTGATGAGTGACTCTAGCATCAATCCCCAAGAATTTCACACGAGATGACTGCTTTGTACTCAAGGAAGTTGGGAGCCAAGCATCAGCAACGCGCAGGAGAATTGATGTAGAGGAGTGAAGATTTATAGTACTATTGATACCCAATGTTTATTTTATTTACACGGTCGTCTTATATGATAGTACTACAGCGAAGCATTAATAAATCCGTTTATTTTGCACGATACCCCACGTCTCAAGTCTTGAAGCCAGGCTATATTCTCTAAGAGGGAATGAATTATACTAAATGACTATGCCCAGTGAAACCCAATGAAGTAGGTATGAACCATATTATAGCATATAGAGGGCTCATGCAGAATGCTCGTAAGCTTGGCGAAGTCGAATAACTTATGCATCGTAGAAGCGTTATCGTGGGACGATGAGAGGCCGTTGCTCGATTAAGACGCATGGAGGTAAAGAATGTCCCATTTTTAGAGGAGTGATTCTAGATATATAGTGCTATTTAAAGTACCGCAGCAGACAGACCATCTCTCCTCTCTCCCTCTTCCATAGCATACAACTGCTCCACCAAAGGAACAATCGACTCCCTCAACCCCCGAAACCGCACCCCCAACATCCTCTTCACCTCGCCCGAATCGCACGTATAATGCGTATCTCTGATTCTCGCCCCCGGACTCCCAACCGCAATCCGTTTCGAAGCAGCAGGAATATCCTCTCTCACCACATCCGCGATCTCCTGCGTATCGTACGGACCCTCCGTGACGAGAAACCGCTGATGGGAGGGTAAATGGACCGTCAACGCGCGCAGGCATGTCTCTGCTAGATCTTGCACATCCACCCAGACTAGTAATAATTTGTTAGTTAGGTGACCTACTACGTTGCTTATGTGGAGTAGTTACTTACCAGGTGCCTTTGTCGGCGGGATTTCACTCCCGCCCTTCGCTACCTCCCACACAATCTTATTACTGGCGTTCAAATACTCAAGCGATGAAATGAGATGAATCATCTTCCCGAACACCATCCCAGGACAAAGTGTGACAAGTCGAAAGTCCACATCATTCTCCTTGATGTATGTCCACGCCGTCCGTTCCGCTAGGACCTTGGACGCGCGGTATGCCACAGCCTACATTCACCCCCGTGTCAGCAACCAACAACCACCACCATCACATTGAAACACAAACTCACCACATTATCAGTATTCTTCCCCTCCTCAAAACCCAACGGACTCCAATCCTTCTCCGTATAAGCCTTCCCAGGCTGCAATCCCAACGCCGCATCATAAACCGCCGCAAACGACGACATTATCACCAACTTCTTCACACTCTCACACTGATGCGCAGCCTCACACGCAACACTCGTCCCCTGTATTGCCGGACGAAGCAATCGCTCCTCGAACTGACCCGGCTCCGCATCATAGGTAAATGCCGACGCGAGGTGCAGAATAGCGTCACAGCCTGCCGCTGCGGGGAGAAACTGCGTTAGGTCTGTGGGGTCGGGAACGACCACGAGGTCCAGGGATGTCTCAAGGTGGGGGATTCCTGCGGCGTTGAGGGCGGAAAGCGTCGCCGTGGCTTTTTCGGCGCTGCGCACGGTGCCTCGGATGGAGTGGCCTGCGCGGAGGAGTGTGGCGATGCAATGCGTTGCTATGAAGCCGTTGGCGCCGGTTATGAGAGTTAGCATTTTGGCGATGGTAGTCTTAGTGTGAATAGCTGTAGAGGATAATGGATAGGGTTGGGTGTAATAGATATGGGTTAAGGTGGTTTATATACATTGTGTAGTATATCGAAATTTCTACTCGAGTGGAGCCGTCGCATAGATTAGACTCAGCGGTTCTAAACTGCTAACTAATACACATATCGAAAATTGGCTACCCCCTCATCATGGCCCTCACTCCGCAGCCGTCCCTCCATGCGACTCCCCGCTGCCCGACCTAATCGGTTAGCCCGCGCGTTCCGACGGCCGTAGACCACCCGCAGCATGGTGGAGATGATGATTGCGCCGGCGTTGACGGCGACGATCGTGATCTTGGCGGGAATGTACCTGTTCAGATAAGTAAGGATATTGAATGTGGCAGTTCAGGGATATGCATACCCTGGAGCGTCGCGGGATTGAAACGTCTGCGGCCCGATGATGTTGGCGATGCTGAAACCGGCCGAGACGAGGGTACTTCCTGCTACCTATGTGGCAGTTCATGTTAGCTGCTGCTTGTATTGATTTGAAACTAGTATGGTTCTTTTACCTTCATGGTATACCCCTTGTAGTTCGCACCAGTCCACGCAAAAATCAATGCTAGCGGTGCGACAGTCTATTACAGTCAGTGTATAACCTTCTTTTCACGTCTGGAGCAACCTACCGTGTTTACGAGGTATATCCCAGCCAAACAACCCCCTTGATTCGAAGATGGCAGAAAAGACATCAGACACGCCCCGAGCAGAGTAGGAATCAGGAGAACATTAATCGCCAGCCAGCGCGAATATCCCCGCGCAATGGCCATCGTAGACGCCATAGTAGCAACGATGCTAACCACCCCAGAGGGCATATTAAGCAGCGCACTCTCCTTGGAGTCATATCCAAAGTCCTTGATCAGGATGGATGAGAAAGTCGTGATAACTCCACTGGGTATAGTGATGAGAATAGTCAGAAGCACCAAAAGCGCAGTCTGGAGATCTGCAAATGCCTCGAGCAGCGATATCGCGCGAAAGATTTTCTCGCCCACACCAGCTTGGTCTTGCCGGAGGCGCTCCTCCACGCGAACCTTCTCGGATGTGCTCAGGAACCGCGCTTCTGATAGTGTGTCGGGTAGAACGAACAGGACGAGAAGCGCTACGAGGACGTTTACTGCTCCGATCACTACAAACATGATCCGCCAGCCGTGGAATGACATCGATGCCGGTGCATGCTGCGCCGCGAAGGATATTAATCCGCCGATGATCTGCCCGGTGCCGAGTCCGCAGTACCAGAGGCCATAGCGAGGGGTGGACTCGGCCCGGGTGTACCACATGCTTGTGTACATGGTTAGGGCGGGGGCTGTATGTGGAGTATTAGCAATGGGCATAGTAGATAGATAGTATAAATCGCACCGATCACAGCTTCTAGTGTGCCAAGAAGCACTCGTAGAGACATCATGCCGGCAAAATTCTGGGCTGCGGCAGAGCAGCAGAGGAGCACCCCCCAGCAGAGGATGTTGAATCCGAGGACTTTGGTGATGGGGTATCGTTGGAGTAAGAACCCTTTCAATGATCAGTGATATGGGCACGGTGGAGGAACGAATGGAACATACCCTGAGGGATCTCGGCCACAGCATAAGCAATGAAGAATCCCGTAGCCAGCCAGGAGAAGTCATTGCCCTTCATTCCAAGATCGTCTTGCATGCCCATGACATTAGCGTACTATCACCATCAGCATCGGCATCCGTGCAAGTCATTAGATGGATATCGGGACATACATTCAAGGCCACCTTATCCAGGAACTGCAAAAAGTACGTTAAGAACATAATCGGCAGTATGCGCCAATCGATCCGACACAACAGTGCCGAATCATCGTGCAGATCGCCAAGGCCATAGTCGATAGTGGCCAGCTTTTCCTCTTTAGTATCAGACATGGTGTTTGTGCAGCAGGGATGGCATGTTCCAGCAGAAGGCCGTCGAGAAGCGGCGGAATGGCATGATGTGCTGTCTTAAAGAGGCTGTCCCTGTACAGAGTGAGGGTTACAATGTCCTATCACTGGCCGGGGCGATCAGTGCGATAAGCTGCACTACTGCTGCACCCGTCGCATAGATACGAGCCCCGTCGGATGCACGATAAGTGGATCGGATGTGTGTCAGAACAACATGGACCATAGGAAAGCGCCGGATAGGTATATAAACAAATATTTGAACATGAAAACGAGACACAGAGAAAGCCAAAATCCCATTGATTGTCGATTCGTCAAACCATACAGAATGCCCTCGCGCACCGACTCTCCCCTCGACATTGTCATCATCGGCGCCGGTCTAGGCGGCCTGAGCGCAGCCGTGGCTTTACGTCGCCAAGGCCATCGAATCACCGTCTACGAGAGATACGATTTTGCTGGCGAAGTGGGCGCTTCCTTGAGCGCAGCTTCCAATGGATCCCGGTTCCTGGAGCAATGGGGTGTCGATGTCAAGGCCGCGAAACCGGTGGTCTTGAAGAAGCTTATCATGCATGATTGGGAGACTGGGGCGATACAGAACGAATATGGCTTGGGGGACTACAAGGCCAAATTTGGAACGGTCAGTCTGGGATTCAGTCTTCACTCTACAATTTGTGATTGACGTGGCCGATTCTCAGGAATACAACAACTTCCACCGCATTGACATCCACCAACAATTACTCAAATCTGCTTTTGACGAGCCAGGCGAAGGCACCCCCTGCACATTGAAGGTCAATCACAAGGCCGTGTCGCTAGACGCAGAGGCCGGTCGCATTGTGTTCGAGAATGGAGAGACGGCGTCGGCAGACCTTATCGTCGCCGCGGATGGTATTCGCGTAACTATCCCTTCCCCATTTCCTAAATATTCAATAAGCTTTAGTTTTATATTAACATGAACAAAATACAGTCTCAAAGCCGACTTGAAATGGGAATCACCCCCGAATTCTCCATGTCGACTTCATGCTGCTATCGTTGCATTATTAGCGCCGATAAACTCCGCAGCCTCGGGCTAGACGACTACATTGACAACGAGGCGATCGAATACTGGGGTGGATTTGGAATCAACAAAATCGTCATGTCACCTTGCAGTAACGGCGAAGTTGTAAGCTGTTACTGCTTCTATCCGGCAGAGTACAACAATTTGCGTGGCGATGGCTGGAATATCGCGGCTACCCCGGAGCAGCTGGTCGATACTTTCCCGGGACTGGATGAACGCATGAAGCTGTTGATGATGAATGCGGAGGATATTAAGATGTGGCGTTGTATGATCCCTTACCCTGTGTTTGATTCACTCTGCTGATGATAGATAGTGTACCGTCACCAACCATACCCCTACTGGGCCAAAGGCAAAGTATGCCTGCTTGGTGATGCCGCCCACCCCATGATGCCCGATCAGTCGCAGGGTTCCTGCATGGCCTTTGAGGATGCCGGTGCGTTAGGGTTGATCTTCCACCGCACGTTCCGGGAAGAGTATAGTGTCGCAGAAGGTCTACAGCTGTACGAGCGGCTACGGAAGCCACGAGCCACGAAAGTCCAAGAGGCGAGTTTTCGCGCACGCGAGGACCTGAGCGAGCGCATTGGATGGAGCTCGTCGACAGATCGACCGGGGAAGTTGACTATCGAGGAGGTGTGTGGGTATAATATGCGAACGCATTTGGAAGAGCTGAAGTCCCAATAGATAGTAGATCTGGTTTTTAGGAGGCTGTGTGTATATAAGTAGTTCCTTGTCATTGATTAGCAACATGACGCTGTTTATGCTGCTATACGAAGTATAGAAATTCTTGCAAAAGGTTTTCGTGGAAATGTACTGACGCGAAGTCACGTATCTCAATCACAAATATAGCGTAGGGCATAGTATCATTAAAGCTCCTACGCGATATCTATATTGTGTTATGTGACCAAATCTCCACTGAATTAATCTATTGGGAACAAATACCAACAAATAAAATGGCCATCAATCCACGCAGGCACCCGTGGAGGCTTACAGTGGGATGTCAAAAGTTTGCGTTGCCCCACATTCCACACTACCTTGCTTTCACTTCCGCCTTCCTAAATAGGTTAGAATACAGCTATTCTGCCTACCAAAACAACACGTACGGAGCCCTGAATATTGAAGCAAGCAAGCAAGCAAGCCATACAAAGATGCCACCACGCAAAGAGCTGACCCCGGAGATCCGTGCTAGACTCTGTGAGTTGAAAGCAATTGGATGGACCTTTACTATGATTCATAAACGCTATCCTCATATTCCTTATTCTACTATACAGACTACAATCAAGCGTGAGAGTACTCGAAAGCAGCAACACACTGCACCTCGCTCCGGACGACCTAAAAAGATTACTCCTGAAGAACAGCAGCAGTTATTGAACTTAGTTGAGCAAGATCAGCATATAAAAATGCGTAAACTTTCTACTGCTGTACAGAGCAGTCCTTCAATCAGAACGGTTCAACGTCTATTCCATACTCTACACATGCAGGGAAACAATGTGAGCGGCCAGAAATCACTTCTCAACACGCAGAAAAGAGATTGAGATGGGCCCAACAATATGCTTAATACGCTGCTGAAGACTTTCTACGAATTATCTGGTCAGACGAATGCTCAGTCGAGCGCGGAGCAGGAATTCGCAAATCTATACGACAAATCTATACCTTTCGATCACCAAAGCAACAGATTTATTGAGTGTGATATTCATGCTGTACGTTGTGGAAAGGGTGTTAAGCAGATGTTTTGGGCGGAACTGTGATTGTGGCGCGTAAAGATAAGAAAGATCTCACCCCGGTGAACGAGGAATCGAGATAATAGCATTGTCCCGATAAGATAATATCACATGATCAGATGTGATGAGATAGGAAACTTGTTATGGCTAGTCCCAATATCTTTGTATTAGGTTGGTTCATTAAGGGGGGTAGCTTCGGTTGGAATGAAAAATGCTACGAATGACTTGATATCGACGAAATTGGGTTCAATGCTAAATGTGCATGCCGATAATGAAAAGTTACTTTCATGTTTATTATTCAATGATTATGGCAGCAATTGGAATTTCGCCATTGTTTGTATGACTACCTGTTGCCCAGTCGTCGAGGACTATATCACGACAACACACAACCTGCCTGTAGAAGAAATTCCTAAAGCCCCAGCCAAAACAGCAAGAACTGATCACCAACAGATTGAAAATAGACCACTATTCAGTAAAGCAAATCTCAACATTTATATACACGCAACGCTACACCACAGAAGCACTACATACTAACCGATACTAAACAAACACCACCCCAGGAAACGAACTATACCTTATCCTCGCCCAATTCCCATCCCCGCCTTCATCAGCCCACACCGTCTCCAGCAACCGTCTCGCATGCGAAATATGTCCAAACCCCAACGTATTCTCCATCACCATCAACCGCTCCTTAACAATCATCCTCTGCTCCACACTATCCCTACAACTAGCGCCAGCAATCACCAACGGAAACAGCAGACTACCCTCCACAGGACTACCATAAGGAATCGCCACCACGGCTGTCAAAATGTGAGAGAGAGCATTCTCCACGTCTGCATGGCGTGGATCATATCCGTCCACAATCTGATGTAGTCGTAATCGGATCGCCCATTCGAAGGCTGTTGTTGCTCTGTTCGCGTCGCTGTTTACCAGAGCAGTGCTGGTCGCATCGTAATCCACTCGCCAGGTATTGAGCTGTGCGCGTACGTGCGCAGCGGCTGTTCGGAATCCGATCTCGGAGAGGTCGTCGACGCGTCGGCTGCGGTGGGCGGCGAGGAGGTTGACCCGGCCGAGGTATTCTAGTAGGGGTGGGGGGATCCCGGAAATGGAGTTATCTCCGAGGGGTACTGGGAGGGAAGACGAGGATGTTGATGAGGTGAGATCAGTGAGTCGCTCGCCTGCGCGTAATAACGGCGGTTTGCAGCGGGATATGGTGGACATGGCGTCGAGGTAGTGGAAGAGTTGGAGACAAAAGTTTCCTTCTGGGGTTGATGACAGGCGGTGCAGATCGGTGGCAGCTGCTGCAGTGCTAAGAAGGTTCCCTGCCGCTTTGAGATGCCATTTCCAGACGCGAGAGGTGCCTTCGAATAGCTCTGTGAGACAGAGCAGGAGAATGGTGGCACAGGCCTCGAGGAATGATTGGCTGTTTTGGTTCGGTCGACGGAGTAAGTTGCTCACTTGTGCTAAGGCTGTTATGGTTAGGACTTTTGTGATTTTATGGAATTTTGTCGAGTATGTACCTTTTCCTTGACGCGCTAGGGCACGGTCCCAAATTTGGGGATAGATGCGCCGCCAGTGGCAGCCGCTAAGGCCCAGTATGACGCTAGTTAGCGTCTCCGATGCGGCGGCCATGGGTAGCAGAGTTGCTAGAAATGGGTTGGTCATGGAGTCAGTAGTTGTGGAACGTGATAGTGCTCGTGACACGATATGTACATAGTGATTGAATAGACTACGATCGTCGTCATTGTGGAGATGGGGATTAAATGTGCCATCTGGAGACTGAATGGGTCCGAGGATCATCTCCACATCAATCCAGAGGGGCGAGAATGGAGATAGCAGATCATCGCTGACGGATGATAACAGATTCTCGGAAGGAGAAATCGGACCGATCTTTGAGACTGGATCCGAAACGGAAGATAGGATGGGTTCGTGAGCAATTTCGGAAGAGGAAGACGTAGGCGACGGCTGCGGAGAGGCGAGGGCTGGTGACGAAGACTTCTCCCTCGGATTATTCCAGTGGCATGGTAAGTTTAAACGACGACAGTCGCTACATCGAGGTCGGCTTTCATCACACTTCTTCTTGCTATTGGCTGTCAGCTAGTGCAATGTAGTGATTATCGAGGATCTCATGGGTGTCCTTTACCGCGCCTTGCATGAGGTACATCCACCGCGCGATCGGGAAGCCCTAGGTCGGCGATAAGCTAGCGACGGGACTTCAGAGGCAGGTCTTCCGGGCTTTTGAGGCTCGCAGATGTGGCCCAGACCTAGTTGGTCAGCATATATTGGCACCCAGGAAACTAGAAGTGCAAGCATACGTGCGCAACGAGAGCAGGGCGATGCGCCATCACAGCGTTGTTTCTATCCGAAGTCAGCATGGTGATCAATTCTCGAAGGAGAGGTCAAGACTTACAATCACTGCGCACCGAGCGCATACGCGACCAGGAGCAGCCATGATACCGAAGCATCTTGGAGGAGAGAACAGAAGCGACGGAGAGGATTAGGTCGAAGGAGTTATCAGCGCAAAGCCGACGGAGAGGGGTTCGATAAGCGGAAAAGGCCGACGATTGGATGGCGCATGGATACGATATCAGTGCACTCGGGAGTCGTGGCCACTGATAAAGGTTGGGATCCGCATGCGGGGGGCAGTAGCGCAACTCTATATCCTCGGCTACATGGCCGGCAGTCAACCCGCTAGTCTAGTTGCTGTTTCTCCCAGAGAGGCCAGTTTGTTCTACCCGTCGCTAGAAAGCTACAGTGCGGGGAAGGAGAAGCCACTTAGCAGTATTCGATGATTTTTGAGACTAAATGATGAGGGTCAGAACAGACAGGATTTTTATTAGAAGCGGATGTAGGAAGGTGTAGAGTCTCCAAGTAAGAGAGTGCTTTTTACCCGCATTAGCACTCCTGACTAACAGCATGGTTGGGTAGGGCAGGACTGGCGGTCATCCACCTACGTATGTCCCCTGGCCTTAACTCAATACTTGGAGGCCATGTTCTGCAAATATCGATAAGTGCATTGAGACTGGCGGGAAGGATCTACCGGAACTAACTGCTCATCCTATCCCCATACAATGGGGGTGACATGGGAGGTGAAACGTCTCTTGAATGGTCAAAACCAACCATATCCATGTCAATGCCTTGAATCAGCTTATGATCCTCATCTATACTATGGCCCTTCATTTACCCTTCCACCCTCTCATTCTGGATATCGCAATCAGTAGCCTTCAGATCATCATCAATAAGGGGGCAAATGCTGGTTTATTGCAAAAGCAAATCAGTCCGGACACTACTACATATCTTCTATCTATATCGGCTGTTTCCCTTCTTTCATCACATGTTTCCTGCCACTCCCCTCATGGTGGTTTACTTATTGACCAGCGATAAGAAGTACACAAGCCAGTACGCTGTCAAGATATAATACACTTTATACGTTCTCTCATCCATACCCACCGACGTCGCAAAAACACAACGAACACCAACCGCCAACGCACCGAGAAGATGGAATATTCCCGTAATCACCAGGCCAAAACTCCGCAAGTCGGAAGGCCCAAGGCACTGTATCCATCCCCACAGGACCACAACCAACCCGCTAGCAGCAATCAGGCCAGCTGTGATGCCCCTCAGCATCTTCATAGAAGAAGCACTTGAACAAAGCACAGGAAGTGTTCTGCGCTTTATCTTCCGATCGCCATCGATATCATGAAACTCCTGAATATGAATAGTTCCGAGGACCCATAGCGAGAGAATCACATCCACCTTTGGCTGTGCTGATAGTTGTGGGTAGGTTTTGCAGACGACACTGTTCAAAAGGCGGAATGAGAGGAATGTCCAAAGGGCTGGGAAGGTATTGCGGGATGCCCAGTGATCAAGTCTGGGCCATACGTAGCATATGTAAATCAAGGCTTCAGACAAGAGAAATATGACCAAGGCTTCGCCGCCAAGAAGGGTGTAGCAGATAGCAGGAGATATAGTCCAACTGATAAACCATCTCCATTTGGCTCCTATTACAGTGAGACGGCCGGCTGGGATGGGCCTTTTAGGCTTGTTGATTCGGTCTTCATCAACCGAGGTAAGCTGGTTAACGATGTCCCAGCAGTATTGGTGGCTCAATGAGATGCAGAAGATTTTGGCGACAACAGTGAACGCTGAGAAATCCGGTGGTGGTAGTAGCCGAATGCAAGCGGCGGATAAGTATAGAAGAACTCCTGCCCCGAGGTTGGATTTTAGAAGGTGGTATGTTATCACAGCCTCATTGCCGAGTAGGTGTATTAGGGCTGATGTCTGGAATTTGATTCTGCACGATCACTGTTCAGCAAACGAACTTGACCACACGTATGAAATAGTTCTTACGCTTTCATTAGTACAGGTCATATAGTAGAGTTAGGCCTAATTCTCAGCCAAAGTATATACTATGTAATGTACTTGCGAAATATGCTGCTCTGTCATGTTAGATTGTCATTATCCCAAGCAGGTTTATATAGCCCAACGAGTGACTTGGGCGTAGCCATGTCGTTATCTGAGCACGATCAGCCAATTTCAAACTATTCGACAACCCCAATAATAATCACAATGGAAGCATTGAAAGCTTGTCCTAAGTTTGTCCATCAAAAGCTTACGAAGAATGTCTCGGTAAGCGGAACGCCTAAAATAACCTCATTCGGTGCCACTGCTTATTTCTGCGTTTTATTGCCGATCGTAGCTTAGCGCTAACTGCCTTACATATGATCAGCTTACTTTGTATCTATATCTGAGAGTCAATATGTATATAGATTTTGTCCTGCTTCTGTCAGTCTGCGCACTGCCCCCTTCGAAGGATTCCGGGTGATCCGATAATCAGCCTTTCGCCCAATAGTATGTCAGCTATGTTTCCTCTTCGCCGAATTCGCCGGTGACTGATGAAGCTTTTTATAGTTGTCTGTCTGTTTGGTTTTGGCTATCCACGCTTGCTGTCAATATTTTGCATACGATGACGTCGCATGGCGTTTTGCCGCCTTGTGTGCTGATAAGCATGGATACCTGCCTCTGCCTCTGTGGTAACCCCCAGCTAATATCGCTGCCCGGTGTCTATGGCATGTATCTAGAGTCATTTGAGCTGTTTATTGAACAAGTCTGCAGGACCTGGGTGGTTCAGCCCGTCCGCTATTTCCTCACAAGCATGGTGAATAAAGTGGCTCGCTGTCTATCTGACGTCCTTCGGGAACTACTACCCTCAATCAAGCAGTCTTGCTGCATATACCTTCTACGTGCTCTGAAAAATCATGAGCCACTAGCAAAATTACCGCATAAATCTTGTATTTTGACTCTTATCATCTCTTGGTATATACTCCGGTGCTCACGGCGTGATATCCTTTCTTACCCACCCTAGCAGTCAGATCACTCCTCCACTGCTCGCCACGCGCTAACCTCTCCAAGGTTTTTCCAAAGGTATATTTCGGATGCCACCCTAGCTCTCTCACAGCCTTGCTGGAATCATAGACCCGATCGATCCTCGCAAGTTGCTTCCACCCTTTTTGCTTGAAAATAGCGTCGACTTCGGGGAAGGCTTTCGCAACCACCTCAGCAGGATTTCGATTTAACGCATCGAGCGTGCTTTCATTATTATTGAAAGGCGGTGGAGCGCTTATGATATACTTTCCCCAGCGGATATCCTTGGCCTTTTTCATTGAGCAGATTGATGCACTGACAATATCTTCAATGTCGCATCTGCGGTAGGCTAGTTCCAGAACCTTCAAGTTTTCATCACTCATGGCCGTACGACGGTCTTCATCATCGTCTTCCTCTGGAAAAAAGCGACTTGTTCGCAGAACTAGAACGGGCATTCCGCTTTCCTTTTGTACCAGCGCGCACATATCCTCGGCTGCGACTTTTGTTACGCCATAGATATTCTTTGGTTGGGGTACGACAGACTCATCGATCCAAGCGGCGGGGAAGCCGGGCTTCGGGTTTAGAGCCGTACCAAAGGCGCTGGTTGTACTAAAGAAAACAAAACTCTCAATCCTATCCTTGAACTTGGAAGATTCTTCAAGAAGGGTCAGAGTGCCCGCAATGTTGGTTGAAATGAATTCCTCCTTGGTATGACTGCATATGTGCGGCTTATGCAATGTCGCTGTATGAAGCACATGCTTAATGGGATTTTCGCCGAAGATGGATGCAATGAAAGTGCGATCGCAGACTGACCCCACGACTGTCGTAGTTGAAGAGGAGAGGATATCGATCCCCAGAGGTTTGTAGCCCATCGAAGGTAGGCAAAGCAATAGAGCCGTGCCCAGATGGCCAGCTGAGCCAGTGACAAGAACGTCGTACTCTGAGGACATCTCGCAAGTGCTGGCACCTAACAAATATCCTGGAATGATACAGTTTCCGTGGGCGGTGGCTTACGCCAGATGGGGCCTCAAAATACTTCGTAGGGACGCTTAGTATTTCCAGAGAAGGATCTGTTTTGAGGCCCGAATCTCCCGAGATTATTTCTATCAAACCTTGTTTATGTGCGGGTATTCTAAGACATTAAAGCATGTGAGTCATTCGGAAGCTCTGTGTCGGCATTTTCCGATCGTTGATAGGCTGTTGTTAGACTTCCGCACGAGCTATTAAGTAAGACCACTTGGCACCGGAAATCCACGTGAAAGAGCTTCGCATCGTGG
This sequence comes from Aspergillus neoniger CBS 115656, assembly GCF_003184625.1. Classification (NCBI taxonomy): domain Eukaryota; kingdom Fungi; phylum Ascomycota; class Eurotiomycetes; order Eurotiales; family Aspergillaceae; genus Aspergillus; species Aspergillus neoniger. The sequence continues at coordinate 180,658 of NW_020291174.1, read as the reverse complement.
ACGTCGTTTCAGTTCTCTAGGGGGCTACCAACATATACTTTGAATATCTCTCAATTTCTACAGCTATGTTTCCCTTGCTCTAAACAAAGAAGATCTGACGGCAGGACTTTCGGACCGGGACCGATGTGTAGCAGTAGGGGCACTATGGTGATATGAATACATCATAGCTTACGTCTTTACTATCAAGTGGCTTATAGAATGTAAATTTATATGACAGACAAAAAGATTTCGCGAGGGCAGTATATAAGTTACTCCCTTCATCGCCATCCGATTTAGCTACTCTCGTGTCATTCGTACCATTGTTTCCAAATGCCTAGTATCTTCCTAAAAACACAGTTGAATCGGGTCTTTAAGAAATTTTGAGTTGAAGGAATAATACGAGATCCCCCCATAATTCTTGCTATAAAAGTCTGAATGGCGGCAGTGGATCTATAGCTTTTGGCCTATATAAGATTCGGTGTTTATTGATATGATTTCAGAGACTTGACTTCAAATCAAATTAGCTAAACGAAGATAGAGTTCAGCTGCTACCAGTATGTAAGACAAGGTTAAACTATATTAGTAAATCAAAATTTTCCAGGCAAATCTGGCGGATTAGTAGTATTCCTTCCTTTTTGATAGGCAGCAGAAATAATGACAATGAAAGGAAATCAATATAGTCTATCAATTTAAGAGCTATCTTACTGATTCTTTAGCATTTCTGTTTGCTGATACCGTATAATATTTGACAATTGTTTCGGTATTCCGAGTACGCATTGTGTAATCATGTTAATATATACCGCAAGAAATATTGAATTAAAAGAGATATAGTACTCTCATACCGAAACCCGCCAGCGAGCGTATCTCCACAGATATTCATATAAAGGGACAACTGCAATTTCCTAGCTCGTTATTCAGTAGCATCTGGTGCAATATGCTCGGGCCAAACTTCATGAGAATGCCGGTTTGAATGGCAAGAAATGTGGCAGACTGCGACCGCTCCTGGACTACGCTCTTCGCACGAAGAGAAAGACGCAAGTAACTCTCTCTTATGACTCCCAGAAGACATGACCCTGAGTACTGCAAGAACAGAGTTCATCAGGACTTTCTCCCCGCAAGCGCAGTCCAAGGCTATTTTGAGGAAGATGCGGGAGATCAAGGTACTAATTTCCATCGATCATGGTCCGACTGGTTTGATTGTCGGAATGGGTATGGGGAGTCACATGCACATCCATATTCTCGATCTCATGAATTCAAGGAGGTTAACATTCATTTTCTTTGCGAAATAGAGATGGCACTTTCCCTGATTATTTGACAAGAGTCCATGGCAAGAACAATGTGAATGGTGTTGCTCAAAGCAAGATTGCCGTATCCTTCTAAGGAGAGATACCCCAAAGCAATCAAGTAGGATATAGATAGGGATCAACAGGAAATGCACATGTTAAGTAGATGAAATATGAAAGAATCAGTAGAAATGCAAAAATACATACAACAGAAGGGATTCGCTGGTGGTCACCCACCCAACTACTAACCTCCCGGCGTGTGGCTTAAGTACGGCTGAGCGGACGGGAAGCCCTGTTTTCCACACCCTGTGGTCGTATGTACCTTCTATTTATTGCTAACAGAATAAATTCTACTCCTTTCAAAACTGCTAATGCTTCCTGGCATACTCGGATAATCGTCTGCCATCAGTGTACCCGCATCAGTTCCAATCCTTACAATCATCCCCCGCGAAATAATCCTATCTCAGCTAGACGGTTGCGCACCCTTGTTGGCACACTTTCGGAAATGAGCGGTTACATCATTCCAGATTATTGAAGTTTAATACACAATGAAAGTTGCATTGAGGTATTTCCATGGATACTGAATTATTGAGGCATAACTTAGCGAGCTGACAATGAACCACGGTCCGATCCGTGCCTTAACACCGTCATGTCCGACATCCCAGGATAATCACATCGGATCGCGCACAAGCTGACATGCCCCTGGACCCACTTGACGAATTGGCTAAATGACAGTTTTTCCCCTAGTTCAATAACTCATCCATAGGCGGTTCTCCAAAGGTCCTTGAAAGTTTAACCCTGTTAGCAAGAGGATGGATTGATTCTCTTCGGACATTGCTGCACGAGCCCGGTGTCAGCACCATATTCCAGTAAGCACTTTAAGCTTTAATGCCATTGTACAAGGCGGCAGTACATCCCTATGCAAACAGGTGGGGGTTCAGTATGAATGTCATTAGGGTGCTTCGAGTATGGCAGGCCATGATGATCCTACAATGTATGCCCATCCGGGACTTGGTCGGACTTAATGAGAGTCTTTGATCCACTGGTTGATGTCATCCATGATGAATTTGCCATATCGCCGAGCAGGAGAACCTACAAATACTGCGCAGTATTCACCCCCGCCTATCTATCATCAGCTAAACAACATACACGATCAACTCCACTTATCCACTCCCAATCCAACACCATAATCATGTCTTCCAAATACGCTGCAGCCCACCAGTCCCCTCAAGGACCCGGTGACGCCCGCCCAACCGCTCTCCAAATCATCAAAGACCAAAACCTCGAAGACAAGCTCTCCGACAAAACCATCCTAATCACCGGCTGCTCCTCCGGACTAGGTGTCGAGACCGCGCGCGCACTCCACATCACCGGTGCAACCCTCTACCTAACCGTCCGCGATGTCAAAAAGGCAGAGGCCAATCTCGGCGACTTAGCCAAGAGCCCTCGAGTCCATTTTCTTCACTTGGAACTGAACACCCTGGACTCCGTGCGCGCCTGAGTAGAAGACTTCAAGTCTAAGAGCAAGAAGCTCAACATCCTCATCGAGAATGCTGGCGTCATGGCGTGCCCGGAAGGCCGAACAATAGACGGCTTTGAGACTCAAATCGGCAGCAACCACCTCGCGCACTTCCTTCTCTTTTACCTTCTGAAGCCCACCCTGCTGGCTTCGTCAACACCCGAATTTAACTCCCGTGTCGTGATCCTTTCCTCCGCCGCTCACAGAATTTCAAGCGTCCACCTCGACAACCTCAGTCTCGAGGGCGAATACGAGCCCTGGAAGGCATACGGCCAGAGCAAGACTGCAGGGATCTGGGTCGCTAACGAGATTGAGAGACAGTACGGTGCTCAGGGCCTTCATGCTTTTAGTTTGCATCCGGGTGGCATCAATACGGATCTCCAGCGCCATACTTCGCAGGAGCAGCAGACAGCTTGGAGTCAAGATGAAACACTGATAAAGATTTTCAAGAGTCCGCAACAGGGTGCTGCCACGACTGTGCTGGCGGCTGTCGCCAAGGAACTTGAGGGCCAGGGAGGGAAGTACTTGGAGGACTGTCAGATTTCTGAGCCATATGACCCTAGTAATGGTCTCTGGGGTCCGGGGTATGCTTCTTGGGCGTATGATGTGGACGGAGAGAGGAAGTTCTGGAAGTTGAGCTTGGAGTTGGTCGGCCTGAAAGATGAGTAAATTTATCAGTGGTTTACTCTCCTTCCTGTGGGACGAGAGGCGTGATGTAATAATTCTGTATATAGCTAGTCAGTCTTCTTGGGATAAGAATGGAAGCATGACTTTATTATTCGCCATACTAGACCAGTCAACGTACGGTTGTCAATAATGCAAAACTGTACGCTAGTTCATCAAGAAGCTTAGAGCATGAGAGATAATGTAGGATATGAATATGTCAACCGTGATCGCATAATACAACAAGCTACGCATTGTTAAAAGCAGCCATTCTTGAGGCTAACATCTCTATTCCCACATGGCTATGTGCTAGTGCATAACCTGGACAAGCACAAATGGCTCTCATCATTGAGTACAGCGCGGATAGGCCGGAACTTGTGCAGGTGGAGCAGACGCCGGAGTTCTATGAATTATAGAGTATGCATCAAATATCACGATTCTTTGGGTCTTTACTTCTTTAGTGTGCGGTTTTTGAGTTGTTTTTGGATATGTTCTGTGTGGCACAAAGTTGATTGAATTTGAATTGATCATAAAAAGCCATAGCAATAGTTCATCACTCATACGTACATAACGTCGCATCATAACACATAACAAAATGGGATGGTATACAAAAAACGTCTCTCAGCCAAGTATTACAATGATGCAACTCCTATAAACAACAAGAGACATCATTTCCTGAGCGTGATCATGAAATCCGATGGAGCCTATCATAGAAGTGTACTACCGGCTTCCAAGTGCTTCGGAGCTCCACACATATCTCCTAACAGGCGGAGCAATCAAGAATTACACTTCAGTTGTGTGAGGGCTGAACGTCTCGTTTCCACCGCTCACCTGCGGAACATGAGAAGCCCCTGCTTTGGATGAAGTCGAGCCGCGGCGATCGTACGGATCGATGTCGGGAAACACGTATTTGGAGCTCTTCCAGGGCGGTACTTTCATAACGTACATTGTATCGATCTCCTCCAGTGTACGGCCACGGCCTTCAATGACAGCCACGTAAACCAGGCCCGCCGCAAGGAAGAGGCAGCCGGCAAAGACGTAGCCGAGCCGGAAGTCAATGGCACTCGTGATGAAGGGGGTAAAAAAGGCGAGAAGGAAGTTCCAGAGCCAGTTGGATGCTGTGGCGAGCGACATGGCGCGGGCACGGAATTCGGAGGGATACAGCTCTGCGATAATGGTCCACACCATGGGACCCCATGTTGATGCGAAACCTTTGTAGCGGTTAGCAGCTGGGACTAACTGGACTAGAGTGGAGAAATGCCATTGATGACATACCAAGAATAAACAGGCAGGCGAAGACAACCATGACCACACCTGCTGTGTGGGTCCGTTCGGGGTTTTCGTGGTCGAGGGAGAAGTGGCCCACTGAGGCGAAAACCATAAAGCAGACAAACATCCACAATGCTCCTGTTATCAGGGATCGTCGACGACCATAGTTCTCAATCAAATACAGCCCTAGGAATGTTGTTCCGAAATTTACTCCGCCTAGGATCATTTGTGTAACGTAGGAATTTGAGATACCGGCGCCTCGGAAAATCGTAGTTCCGTAGTAGAAGAAATAATTCGCACCAGTTAACTGTTGCAGTGCTTGAAGGGCGACTCCAACTGCCACGCGATATGTCATGCGGGGTGCATGGAATAGGTGGGACCAGGTTATCTGTCCGCGTTCCTTTTCCTCCACGAATTTCTGCCGGATTTCGTTGATCTCGAGCTTCAGCATTCGGTGATTTTCAGGAATCCCGTACATTTTCGAGAGGGTACGGGCTGCTTTAGCCTCCTTTCCATGACGATAGTCGTATCGGGCACTTTCTGGGAATAGTGCGATTCCGAAGCCCAGGATGATGGCCCAAATGTAAGTGACGCCCATGGGAATACGCCAGGATCCAGTGTCATTCCGGTCTTCTGTTCCGAAGTTGATACAATTAGCGACGAATATTCCAAGTGTGATGAAAAGCTGATAGGTGCTGTTTACGTTAGCCTCCATATTATAATAATACCACAGGTTTGTAGGCATACCTAACAAGTGATCCACGAATGTGCCTAGGTCCAGTTTCTGCTTGATACATGGGAACAAGCAATGATAGAGCCCCAACGCCGAGACCAGCTACCCAACGACCCATGGCGACCTGGTACCACTTGCCGAATGGAGAAGAGATTTGTATGGTTATACCAACACACACCATGGCACTCCAGCCGCTGATGGACCATTTCCGGCCAATGCGATCTGCGATGGGAGCCGCAATAAGAGCGCCGATCAAGGTACCGATTGATAGCTGCGCTTATCAGCAAGTTTGAACTTGGGTCAAGCTGTCCATGCGTGTCTTACCAGCGCGACGATCAGACCCGAACGGGCATTGGAGAAATAGTATGTTCCGTCGGCATGCTGTTGTCCGTACCTTTGGAGAAAGTTCGGCATCTCCAAGAAGCCCGAAATCTGGCCAGTGTCGTAGCCAAAAAGAAAACCACCCATTGACACGAAAATACCCATTAAGAAAGAGCGCCACGTGAGCAGAGGGATAGGTGTATCCACTGTCTCCTCTTCAGATTTCTGGCCATTGGGGCCGGTGGCTTGCGCCTCTTGCTGCAACACATCACCATTGAATTCGTCTTGCGGCCTCTTACGAGGCATTTTGACCTTTGGCAATCTCATATTTGTCATTTAAAGTAGGTGTCGAATTTTCAGACCGTAATGGCACAGTCTCCCTGCGGTACTGAGCTGTGAGAGTCAGGCATGAAGCTCCAAATATATAGACGAAGGGAGGATTGGCAGCAATTCCGCATGATGGGTCCGTGATGTCATCAATTAGACTGGACTCGCTTGCTTCTTTGTCTGGTTGTCTGTCAGGCGAAAAGGAACTCGTCTCCAATACTTTGTTCGGACAAGGGTACCCCAGCATGAGTGTTCAGCTGCTCACGTGGTGGTCCTGAACTCTGGCCCATGGGACTCCGCATCAGCCACTGATGTTCTGACATGGGCCGAGATTGTAACTCTGGGGTTCGGGGAATTCGGTCATACCGAACATGTCATGCTGCATGCATTTTGATGGGGAAGACCGATCTCTGGTTGGGATCCGGGGAAAGTCAATTCTTATGTCATCACTCAGAGGGGAAATTACCCCGGCACATATGACAGGTTGACTTGCAACAATCCAATGGCAGCTGTGTGAATGCCACCTGGGTTCCATGGCTCAAAATCGGTCCGCCAAAGCTCGGGATCTGGGGTCTTGGCCTACGTCTGAAGCCTTCCCCGCGCGTTTCGGTACATTTTTGATTCTCGTCATATGTCCTTTGACCGACGAACCATCGGTAACATGCTTTTATGGCCCCGTACCTCTTGCGGCGTTCTGAATGGCATGATCGATATTTGGGTTGAACAGCGTTGCACTGGCCACTGCAAGGTCGACCTCATAGCCGGAGTCCCCGCCGGGTTTGATTATGATTTGCGACTCATCTTAGGAGGGGGTGTAGGGATTTGTATGTCAACTTCGACTGTGTACTTGTGGTGGAAGATTGTCATCAGTGGGATGCTGACACGGGGTCCGGCAACTCGGGTGCTTGTGCTCAGGGCGGTTGATTGCTCCGCGATGCTATAACTAATATCTGCACGCCGTGGCGCCTGCTATCATCTTAGCTGAAGATTGGTCGGAATCCGACAGAAGTAAACCAGAATTCAAGGTACTGTAGTATTAGCTCTGACAATTCTTATTTGATAAACACATTCAAAATCATGACATCTGGACTGCTATTATCTCCAAGAAGGTTGCCAGGAGCTGGTGACTGAAATGAGCTGGTGAAGTTAAAACGCGGCGACGCGTCGGTCCCGTCCGACATCACCTGATTGGTAGGAAGTAGCATTACTCGGGCTCCTACACGGCACTTTCCGTTTGCAGTCAACGTAAAGGGAGGCTTGTATATTGCTTATAACACGGATTAACAGCCACAAATGGTATTGTAGCATGAATCAAGTGTACTGGCACTGCGGAAGGTCGCTAATATAAGGGAGAACACAACCTAGGCTAGGGGATGATCGTAATGGCTTCTCTTATCTGGGGAAGTGGTAGCCATGGGTATTCTGAGTGTATCTACAGAGAATTCTAATCTCTTACCAGATACCACCCTAGCGGTACTACTTATATCTGGAGGATAGGACATCCCTAAAGCGCACAGGATCTGCTGCTAGAGGCAACAGAATCGGGCGGAAAAGAGGCGTGGGCAGGTGAGACGGGTAGAAACACTACACCGGGAGAACTACTAGTAAGTAAGCAAAGTATAGATAGAGTATAAACAGGGCATGATCATAGTATCTGGTAGTGAAGAGATTGACCCATGAGGGAATGATTGAAGTGCGAAATCCATGCGGAGGTAACATCCGGTCTATACGGGCTATGGAATGCCGCCGTAATAGTAAGTAAAAGGTGAATCAAGCGGGTCATCATCGGTAGTAAGTGACTATGAACATCAACTGATCGCAAATACAACTTCTAACTAGGGAACTCCAAGAGGTCAAGATGACAAATGTATGCTGATAACTAGTATTTTCTTGCGCTTACCTTTAGTCTCAAGCCAGAGACCATTGGAGTCAACATAAGAGGCGATTTTGAAATACAGACCATATTCTAGAAAAGGGGAGAATCTTTAAGGATTGATTTGTGTAGCCAAAAGAATTGCAGTCCTTCAACAAGAAACGGGGCTGTGGTTTAGTGGTATAATATTCCCTTAGCATGGGAGAGGTCCGGGGTTCGATTCCCCGCAGCTCCAACCTTCTTTTTTTCCCCTTCATATTGACTCACACACCCTTGTTGCGCCCTTCCGTCCGGTCGGACATGCCCACCTTCTTAATTTAACTCTTTAATTGTATCACACAGCATTGTGCGACCGTTGACACCAGCACTCTCAAGAAATCTTTTTTTCTTATGGCCTAAATTGACGGACTTAGTCGAAGTCGTCTCCTCAATTCCAACGACAAGCTTCCGACCGGGGTACCAAAACCCCGAGCGACGTTTTACCATGGGAATATACCAAGTACCCGAGTCCATGGAAGTATCAAGCACTGGACTCTTTGGTACGCTAACAAAGTAAGTATAAGCTTTCCTGAATTCTACTAACCACGTCTCACCTGCTTGTAGTAAAGATAGACGATAGCTGGTGCTGCCAATAGCGGATTCTTTCATGCCGAGTTCCCGCTCACTCGAACAATGGTCTGTGGATCTTGCCGTGGACAGCTCGCCCATACCCTCTGTTACTCTGGGATTATCTCTGCTTGATAAGTAGCTAGGGTGCCACTCGGACTAAGTAGCTGGATATCTTATCCCGTATAAATCCCGTGGAAATTAAACATGGTTTGCCGAGGTAACCTACAACTAGTTATATGGTATATTGCAATACTGCGTGGAACCACCGAGAGAACATCTGAGAATTGGAAAAAGCTATGTATACAATGTGCATTAAATCAACTAGCGAGACCAATATTTATGTATGTTCATTCAAAAAGGTTCCGGCCAGACAACATTGAGTGGTGTAGTATTATGCAGTCACCTCACCAAGTACATAAAATCAGAGGCGAAAACATCCTCAAACCGTCGGTTGACTCATTCCTCAACACCATGAAACAAGCGCAGCATGCCTTTGGCAGCGTGCGCTCCAAGAGCCTTTAGACTCGCCATCCCCATCATTTCGAGCACACTAATATCAAACCCGAAAACCAACTTCCACCACTGTCTCAACTCAATAGCAACAAGGGAATCCAATCCCAAATCCGACAGAGAGGACGATGTCTGCAACTCTTCCTCTGGTTTCAACAGGAAATCACATACCTTCCTGCCGATCTCTTGAGCGAGGAACTGAGCAGACTCAGACTGACCCAGCAAAGTAGCGTCGCCCTTCGCCTTAGTGATGAAGGACTGTAGATCATTGCTGGAGGATGCATTTACTTTGGGATTGGCATCTTCATTCCTATGGTAGGCTGCCATTCGGATATCGCCCTTCCACAGAGAACGCTCACCCGGGGTACTTAAGCACATGTTGGAGCGAACTCCAAGATAGAAGTTCCTCGATGTCGAAGTCACCGGCCTCAAGAAGCTCCTGCTCGGAAACCGCACTTTCTAGGCCACCAGTATGCGTAAACTGTTGCATGACTCCCCCATTCTCCGCCACGTATCCCACTTCTTCGACTGCACCTATCTGGATGGCACAGGCCGGAAGCCCCAGGTTCGAGCGGTATTGCGCAAAGGCGTCCATGAAGGTATTGGCGCCCGCGTAGTTAATCTGGCCAGGCTGTCCAATACCACCAGAGAGGGAGCTGAACATAACAAAGAAGTCAAGATCCGCGTTAACAAGCGGTGGAAGCTGGCACTGGGTATTCTTGTGCAAGTAGGTACATCTTACTGTTGAATATACTTGCTGTGATAATCTGCATAGTGTTCCAGCAGGCGGTCTTGCCTTTGTTCTAATATTCTCTGTTCTACCGGCCCGTTTCCCACATCAACCCGAAGCGTCAACTGACGAGTCCAGACCAAAGTCAATCAGAATATGGAATAAGATCGTGACTTCTTTCCGACAGTTAGACCTCGTTGGTTCCTTTCTTATTTTTACAGCATGTTTGTTTATCATTGCAGCTCTCCAAGAGGGAAATTTCAGGCTCCCATGGTCCTCCGCCATGGTAATCCGTTTCCTCGTGATTTCAGGACTGTCTTGGATTGTATTTATCTTGTGGGAGTGGTTTATTCATCGGCTTGACTCCGAAATCATTCCAATGTTCCCATGGAGGCTGACAATGAACCGCGCTTTCATGGGTGCCGCGTTGTATGTTTCCTCTTCTTCCAAGCTAAACAGATCCACTGACGAGCCGACTTCTAGAGGATTCTTTACAACGGGTCTAGCCTTGACAGCCTGTGTTCTCAATCTTCCACAAAGATTTCAAACCGTTAACGGAAGCTCACCGATTGGAGCGGGCGACAAGCTATTGGCATTTGCGCTGAGCTGTCCTATTGGAATCATGGCCTGTTCATTTTCAGCTGGCCGTCTCAAAGTGCCGTTTAGCTACATTGCGTTGTTTGGTATTATTTTTCAGGCTATAGGGTTGTTTCTTTTCTCGGGAATCGCGTCTACCACGGAGCTTTGGACGGGCCAATTTGGATATCTGGCACTGGGTGGGCTGGGTGTAGGTCTATCTATGGCTACATTCACCATGATCGCGCCACTTGTGGTAAATAAAAAGGATCAGTCCATCGCCTTGGGAATTGGACTGCAGCTTCGAATGCTCGGTGGTGTTTTGGGCGTGGCAGCGTCGGCTGCTATTCTCAATCATTATCTTCAAAGCCGGCTCTCATCCATCCTCCCACCTGAAGAGCTGAGCGCTCTTTTAGAAACAACCGAAGTAATTCTGTCATTTCCATCAGAGATCCAAATTAGTGTCCGCGAGGTTTTCGCAATGGCTTACAGCGCACCGATCAAGCTTTCGGCGGTATTTTCTGTCGCTCAGTTATTGGCCCTTGCGATGATCTGGAGAAGACCGAATATCAGATATCTCAAGGAGTAATAGTATAATTTTATTCTGCGGACCAGATATACTATTTCGATGATGATGATGATGATGATGCTGCTGCTGCTAAAGCCAGTGTCTGACGGAGTTACTTTTAACTGTATAAAAGCGCAATAGCCAAGATGTCGATCACCGAATGACGGGAATGACTTGGCCATCGAGCGATGTGACATTCCATGCTTGCTACTAATTAGAACAAAGTCCCATTCATTTGCCTAAGTCATTTGGAGAACAATAAAAAGAAGATGCAAGAAATATAATAAAATTGCACCCGCTATGAACAAATTGAATATATTATCCAAGTCAAGAAAGACTTGGTACCATGGCAATTTGCCTCTCAGAAAAGTCATCGTACTCAGATGCAGATAACAAGGCAAAGGCGTGACTGATATTCAACCAGGTAAGCTAGGATTAGATATGTGGCATACGTAGTCATATATGTAATCAACCTAGCGTAACGCCCACTGAGTATAGTCCCCATTTACCCTTTTGTAGAATACCGTTCAATGTTAACGAGCTATATATACTCTTGGTCATAGTGACTGTGCCGCGCGTGTTTGTATGAAGTTGTAGTAAGGATATGGCCAAGATTGAGTACCATTCCACCTTTATTTGTAAGGATAGAATTATATGAGACTCTCTTGATAACAATGAGAGTCAAGGGCAGCTTTTCACGGTCCAGGACAGATGCAGGGATGGCAATTGGGGGTAAGTACTGCTAATACCTGAGGAAATCAGGCTCAACTATCATCTTGGCACGGGAGAAGGCGGAGACGAAATAAGATACAGTGTCTGCCAAGTGCTTATTGAACATCAAGTTCCCCACGTTGTATGGTTTGAAGACACTCTCGTCCACTACGGTGTCCCTACTGCTGTGTTTGATCTGTATATTCTGGTCAAAGATATTGAGCTGGCTGCCAATCTTCTGGCTAAGGCCGGGTGGAGTTCCGATATGCAATTACCACATCTCGTTGGAAATGCAAAGTGGACTTGGTGGACTTCCCTCAACAGCGCTTGATATCCCCAAAGGGCCAGACGAGAACTGTCCTCCTTCCTGCGGCAGACTGGAGGTTTTATTTAACACACAACGCTCGATTGGAATGGGTGCCTTTAGAGATCATGCCGTCGCTCAAGGTGCCATTTCCGCCACTGGCAAGCTTCCTGGATGCGCTAATCGAGAGCTGGCTAGAATGTCCCAGCAACTATGAAATGCTATCACTCGTTTTGGCTTGCCAAATCTCTTATCTCTACGCGCATGTTCCAGCTTTGAAAGAGAAGTCGTTTGCCGAGCAGCTGAGACTTGAACATCGTCAGTTTCACTTTGATGTGTTGGCAGGAATGGAGACTGGTACAATTCCGTTTCGGAAACATCAGCTAGCAATTCGTGATGCGCTGTTACGGGGCCAGTATGAATTGCGGGAGTGCTCTGCTTCCCGTGACAATAGGGATTTGTTTGACCCCTTTGGAGGGATCAGTTTTGAATCAGTTGGGGAGGAGGAGCACGATGAGGATTCTCATGAGTCCCACATAGATTGACTCCTAAGGGAGTCTGTTCTTGTCAAGCATGTATCAATGACCATATTTCAACATTTAGATCATACTGATATTCCTGGTTTCCCTGAGGTTCGTGGCATATCGGACAGGAATCGTGAGATTATTTTTGAACAGGAGAGGTTATCGCGTCATACCATTACGGACTAGTTGCCTCCATACGTATGTTAGTTGCACATAGTCAAATGAGTGAGTAGCGTTCTAGCTGAGAGCGATAATGCGACCGACATCACCTGCATTGATCGGGACGCCGTCATCACGATCCCACCCCGACCTGGCCGTAGGGACGCAACATCTCAAGCAAAACTGCCTAGCTGGGGTATCTATATATGGAACTGTCGTAAGCGAGGCTATAATGGGAAGTTCTACCATGTTGCGCGAACATGATGCATTTGGTGATATGTCAAGTGAAATGGTATGTCAGCTTAGATGGTACATACGCCTCATACTTGATCTGATTACCCCAAGACGTGCCCGGCTACTGTGGAATAAAGAATCCAGACCTTTCTTCTCGGAACACAAGATCATGCTACCGCCTCACTCCCTAGAAGCCTTGTGAAATGAGCGCTGCTTGATTTTGGGTAAAACAGCTGAAGCTGGAGAAAAAGCTGATGAAGCTTCTGATATAATAACTCTAATCGACGAAAATAAGACTGCGGCCTATCATGATTTGTGTCACAGTTTGTCAGGCTTTCCTCGTTGTCAGACATCAACCGCTGGACAATTTATGTATGAAATTTTTGCGTCTGGACGCCCTGCGGTATAACGCTCTTCTCCTGGAGGTCAACCCAACGTTACATAATTGCTTCTCAAATTATGCTAGAGGACAAGTTTGTTAGTAGCTTCTATTTAGTTGACAAAGAAACCCGTTTTCATAACAAGGTGATGACACTACCACTACCTGCTCATTTCACCGTCTCGCTGTCAGCAATGCTACCCGAGAGTTGCACAGTCCATCATGCAGCACCGTTATTATCTTTGTGCTGCCATGAGCTTACACCTGGGAACATGTCGGAGCCAGCTTGGCAAAATATATACAGATGCCTAAGGCTATATCACATTTGCAGGAAGCAATCTAATATAAATACGTCCTTCTCGCCTACCATATCTCTACCATCACCAGCAACCACACTCAGCCAAGGAACAAATAAGACATTCCAATATATCCAAAAAGCACTCAAACCTTGTCAACAAAATGAAGGCTCAGATCCTGGCTGTTTTGAGCGTTCTATTCGCTCTCGCTCCCGCCGTACCCACCACGTCCAATGTAAGTAGATTCTTCTCTAGCAAACAGAACCTCAAACCTACTAACCCACCAAAGAGCACCCAGAATGTCACCGACATCATCAACAACATCCCTCAGTCGTCCAATGGAGTCCTGTTTCTCGGCAACGACGGCGTTTTGAGATCCGTTGACGCAGCCAACCGGGTGGTCTCCTACCAGCAACTGAGCCCGCAGCAAATCAGCCAGTACATCCAAAATCTGCCACAGCGGGATGCAGCCCGTCTTCAACGCGTGTTCCAGGGCGTTGACGGCCGCGAAGTTACGGACCTTGACCAGCTGCTCAACCCTGGTTCTGACCAGCTACCATCCAGGGCGCCCAGCAGCGTGTCCCAGTCACTGCCCACGGGTACTGGAATGCCAAGCCAGGATATGTGCAGAACGGCCGATTGTACCTCGCAGAACACCTGTCGCCAGAATGGATGCAATAGCTGTCTTCAGGCTTACCAGATGTCCAATGGATACTGCCACTAACTGAATGTTGAGATCGTGGGGTGGGAGTGATTGTCCCTGCCTACGGGTCTTCGATTGGTCCTGTTTCGCTCGTTTTTTTTTTTTTTTTTTTTTTTTTTTTTTTTTTTTTTTTTTTTTTTTCACCGCGGGCTTGTAGTGCTTCTTGTCAATGTTTGTCTGGGTTTGGCCGATACCCGGGTGATGGCAGTCAACCTGCGCAAAAATTGTGTTTCGATTCTTTTGTGTCTAGTCTGTCCTTAATTTAGCTTATCGAAACAGGAATATATGCACCTAAAACAGAGCCTGTCCAGAGTGAACGACGGAATTTTAGTAGAAAGTATTAAGTGCTGGATGCATGATGCAACCGCAGATATAATCAACTTGAGACTTGTGTCAAAATCGAAGAACTTTGTTGAAAGGAACTTGAATGAGGAAAGGAACGGATAATGATGGATACAATAAGGAAGACCTATACTGTCTCGTCAATTTGACCCCTAAAGAAGAGGCATGTTGTCGTGTCTGAATACTAGACCAGGGACACATGGGTATTGACTTTACACAGTATCGTGTGATGTCATCGAGCTTTCGGCCAATCTTCACCTCAATTCCATAAATAGAATTAACGGGGTCTGCACAGCCTTTCCAGGACATTTGCAATCAATGTCTCCACCGAGTCTATTTGCGATAGACTTAAAGCCGAGGTAGTGCCGAATCTCGGCGTGCCGGCATGGTGGGGTCAGCGGCTATATACTCACCCGGCTCAACATCATCATGTTTGAGAATCTCCAGTCTCCGCTGCTGCCTGATCTTGGATACAAATTGCGCATCATTGGCAAAGTATTATAGGAAATTTCACACACTATCCCACTAGAGCAATCTGTATATACCGGTAACGTTTCCTTAATCTTCACTCAGTCACCGCGTCGCTAACACGGCCATAGTCCCTACGCTGAACATCTCAACCCCGCATCAACTAGCAAACATGCCGCCACGTCTCCCTGAAGGAGGTAAAACCCTGGTCTACTTCACTGTCGATGGCCATGATGTCAAACTTGACTACTACCTACCACCCCATGCGAGCGGAAATCTCCCCGCCATCATCTACTACCACGGTGGCGGCATGACCGCAGGCTCCCGCCGGGGCATGGGATTCCCGCACTGGCTATACAGTACGTCCTTCCACCTGTTATCTCAGATACCGAACCAGACAAGCAGAATATCTAACACAGTAAACAGACCACTGCCAGCAAAAGAACTACATCTTCATCTCTGCAGATTACCGTCTCTGCCACCCCACCACAGCGCTCGACCAGATTGAAGACGCGAAGGCCATGTTCCGCTTCCTAGCAGGAGATTTCCAGAACTCCCTTCCAGAAGGCACAACCCTCGACACCACCCGCGTCGCCGTAACCGGCTTCTCAGCAGGCGGATACTCCGCCCGCGCTGCCTGCATCTACGCGACCCCCAAGCCCGCCGCCATGCTAACCGGGTTCGGTAGCGCCGGCGACTGGCTCCTCGATCACTGGACGACTGGCCGTCCTCCCACTTCCATTGCTAGCATGGTGAACTTGGACGAAGTCCCCAAGCTACTGGCCGACAAGACCGTCGTCAGCGACGACATGCCCGAAGACGGGGGTATGATGACGAATCGGTTTGCGCTGACGGTGCGGTGGGAATTGGATGGGACGTTCCTGGACGGATGTCTGGGACGGCCTGGGCTAGGTGCGGAGTTGAATAAGGTGGAGTATTCGCAAAGAGCGGCTGCTATTCCGGAGGACTTGAAGCCGGCGTTTTTGCAGTTGCATGTGACTGAGGAGCATCCGCCTGCGGTGTTTGTGCATGGAACTGCGGATGATGTTGTCCCCGATAAAGAGAGTATCAACCATTATGAGCAGTTGAAGAAGTTGGGTGTTAAGACGGAATTGTTGCTTGTTGAGGGGGGTGCGCATGGATTGATGGATTTCAGTCAGGGATTTCCACCCAAGCCGGCGAAGGGGTCTGTGGAGGCGTATAACAGGGGGTTGGAGTTTATTGATGAGGTTTTTGGTCGAGCTTAGAGCTTCTGGGTTGGCAAGGCCTTTCATGAAGTTGCATAGATGATTATGAGTCTAGTACAGACATACCGTGTAGAGTATCCAATACATATGCTCTCATGCAGAAAAGGTTTGACGCGGGTTAACGGCTGCATTTATTTCGATGAAAATGTTTGGATTGTTGAAATGGCTAATTCCTCATATGAAGGTGTATACTGCAAATATAATGGTGCCTGAAAAATCGCATGATTTATATGTATGGCGTAGCGACACATTCACTCCTAAAGATTTCCTAGTTATATGGAAATGCGATCGTGTGTCGCTTTCAGTGCGGGGTGTAGGTGGAGAATCGTGCAGGATGAGGTGGAGAAGTGGTAAGCTTCCTGCATCTTCTCAGCCTTACCAGGGATATTGCGCCCTGGTGCGGTCTCCAAGAAAATGGTACAGATATAAGAAATTGGACGCTCGAATCGCCATCAAATCACTGTCTATGTTCGAACCGCTACCAGAAGATCTCCGAACAACAACCAAGGACTATATACCCGGAATCTCCCATGCAGATCACCTCCTACTGCAAACCACAAACCATCTACAAAGAACACTTCTGATCATCCACTCAGCTCACCAGCCAGTCTACCCCACACGCTAAACACACATACATACTTAGGTAGTTTAGCACCATGCCAAGCTCAATTCACCCCATCACCCCCAAACTCCGCCCTGCGACGAAGCAAGTAGTTCTCCTCCTTCAACCGATCAATTTCCCGCTCATACTCCTCCAAAGAATCTGCACTAGCGGATTCCAACTCCTCAATAATCTTAAACACGCGCCACAACCGCAGAACCACGACCAAGGAACCCAGTTCCTCAACCAACCCTCTCATCGCTACATCTATGGCGAACGCGACAATAATGACTGCTGAATCGAAGATGTGGAACTTGGATGAGAAGTAACTGCAATGATACCGTTAGCTAGCTGCAATGCCCCATACCTCGAGAAACACAACCACTATAGCTCCGCAAAGTGACAAAAGTGTAGGGAAAAGTATGGCAAAAGACCTACTTCATCCCAAAACTCCCCACAGCAACAACCAATTCAAGCATAAACAGACACGAAAACACCAAACCCGTAATACTCAGCGCCTCCTGAGCATCTTCCCACCCGGAAGGCACATGCTTGTACTTCTTCTCGAGTTCGCAAACATGGATTTCAATCAAGAAATCGGCAAAAACACAGGCAACATCTACAGACACAAGGAATAGGACGAGGTAGTGACCGAATCGGGAGGAGAGGTAGTTGCGGGCCGACCGGCGGCAGCGCGCAATGAGGGGCTCGGTGGATGGTGTGTTTTCCTCGCCGTCAGGGAGATAGATCTGGCCTGGAGGGAGTGGTTGGGTTTCGGAGGCGAGGAGAGGGTCGCTTGGAGATCGCATGGTCTTTGTTTTCGTGGGGGTGTTTTCTTGTTGAAGATGGGTGAGGTTGGGAGGATGGAGAAAAGATGAGATTGTTTTGATGGGGGAGAAGTGGCTTGAATGGGTGGAGCGATCGGGTGGTCCGGGTAGATGAACTATCCAGACGGTCGCGTGGTGAGATTTTATTTGCTGCTCCGCTGGCTGGAGGAAAGCTTATCGTGTTTCAAGATGCAGTGTGGTGCAGTTCTTGGCGTTGCTTTTCAGGTGGTGAGTTTGGATGCCTAGACATGTAGTAGAGTCCTTTGGTTTGATTTGAGACTACATTTTTAGAATCCATCCCCCCCCCCCCTGTTTGTCAAAATGCTCGAGAACTTGTGGTCATCGACTCGATCAGACCTATATGTTTTCTTCTAAATCTAGAGTGATATGCTTGCTTTTGTTGATAAGTTTACTTTTCCTACTTTACTTTTTCCTTGTCGGTTTTTCTCACCGTAGCCAACTACCAGTTCGATGCCTTGTGTGTCTTATTTACTAACGCATACAGCTTCAGTCAGGTTGGGGAAGCATACCCTTTCGATCAATTTCTATCAACTTTATCTGACAGTTACTATCCATATTCTTCAGACTACCTGAAGAGTGAAGCTTGAGTTCATCATGCGACATCCTCAATTCCCATTCTCCCTCGCCTTCAACTCCCCACGCACCTTAGGCAGCACATACCGCCCATAATCAATCGCATCATTGAGATTATCATACCCGCGGATAGAGATCAATTCGGCGCCCAAATCCACGTAATCCAAAATCGAATCCGAGATAGTCTGCGGCGATCCGACCAATGCTGTGGAAGCTCCGCGCGCATTCGTCGCCGTGACAGTGGGATACCAGAGCGCGCGGTCCTGGACCTCCCCACGCGCCGCGATATCCAACAGACGCTGGGACCCAACATTCTGCGGCGGCGGAGCATTGGGCGGCGCCTTGCCCTGTCCGTTCGCGCGATGCTCCTTCAACTTATCGAGCGTCTGATATGCCTTAGCCCAGGCCAGCTCATCTGTCTCGGCAATAATAGGCCGGAAGGTCACCCAGATACGGGGGCGATCGTTTGGTGCACGACCGGCGCGTTCGGCCTCGGCATAGATCCGATCGATCTGTTCCTTGGTTTCCTTGAGCGGTTCGCCCCAGAGACCGAAGATATCGGCCAGTGAGCCGCCTACGCGGTAGGCTTCATCGGAGGAGCCACCCACCGAGACGGGGATGGTTCCGTTGGGGTTGGCAGGACGGACTCGGTTGCTAAATTGCTTGAAGGTGTAATGTTCGCTCTCCCAGTCGAACGGCTCATCGGATTCCCAGGCTCGGCGGAGAATGCGGATGTATTCTTCTAGTCGGCCGTAGCGTTGGGATTTGGTGAGGAAGTCTCCTTCTTTGGCTTGCTCGGCATCGCTGCCGCCGGCAATAAGGTGGACTACGGCGCGTCCTCGACTGAGTTGATCTAGGGTAGCGAGGGCTTTGGCGGCGACGGTCGGGTACAGGGTGTTGGGGCGGAGGGCGATGATGATCTTGAGGTTCTTGGTCACCGACGCAATGGTGGCTCCGACGGTGAAGGGATCGAAATAAGACGAATCGTATGGCACGAGGGTGTAGTTGAAGCCATAGTCGTCTAGTGATCTCGCATAGCGGACGAGGTAGTCAGGGTCAATACGGGCGTTGGGGATAGGCGCGACCTCGGTCGAGGCGTTGGGAAAGGTAAGGCTGATAAATTCAGTAGGCATGATGAAAGATGATCTATGGTCTATGCAATGACATGGAGGCACTGATCAGGATGAACATACTAGTAGCATTTATAATCTTCCGGGGGGGGGCTGTACTTCTTGCCCTGAACCCCGCATGGGATGTGCTGCGGTGCACTGAGATGACGCGAGACACTAGGCGATCACGCCTTACATGGCCGATAACGGTCGGCAGTTTCACACATCCGAGTGGACAGATGATGTTGTGGAAGTCGTCATTCTGGAATGGCATTATGCAACTCAGGATAGATGATTGACACCATTTGGTAGACTCTTCTGACTGGACGTGCTGTGAGGGATCGGGCCATCGGCGCGCACATACATCCCCTATGGAAAGTCTAAGCTTGACAGTCCAAAGTTTATTAAGCCATACCATTAAGCATTATTGGCTGATTCTATCTGATTTCGGATATACCGGACGCTATCTTATGTTTTACTTATTATATATACTCCCTGGATTATGATGCGTGATAATGCTTACAATTCCCACCATCAGCAGGTGCTGTGCTGGATAGTGGCCCATCACGCAATTATCATAGGGGACGAGTATACATCTTTGTCTATTCGAGAGGACTATCTATGCCCCTTACCGGGATTTACGCTTGCGGATTATATCTGTTCGAGGCCATGGCCTATATGGATAGCTCAGCTGCACTGGGTATGAAGTCTATCTCACCGACCTGAAGCCAGAGGATATTAAGGCTACTTTCAGGTACAATGGTAATGGACTAATTCTCGAGGTAAAGTTCCGATGTGTATGAATTGTTATAGTGGCTCAGCCACATTGATGTTAGACACTGATTGCACATTGAATGCAAGAATAATCAAAATAAAGAAACTGGACCTAGACCCAAAATGGACGATGCTCATACGTACTAGTCCACGTTTGGTAGTTTTGTTCAGTGAAGGTTGTTGTCCTGGCTCAATCAAAGTTTCCCGACGCACAATTTCATCTTCCTTTCAAATAGTCGCATTTCTTCGGGAGATGAGTTCTCCTCTAATTTGATATATAGAAGTTCCGGTAAACATCATGCCATCGGATAGCAACACTGGAGCTTCTACTTATCACGAAAGAACATGGAAATGGCGGTAGCGGTGGTCGCGGTGGTGACCGTGACCGTGGCAGACGCGGTGGCTGGAGACCCAGAAGAGTACGTGTTATAACCTATCTATGATGAAACTAAGTCATTCCAGCTTCATGCCAATTTGCTAACAAGGCTCGAATGCAGTGCCGGTTCTGTGGCCGCGGGGGCCATTTAATCGCAAACTGCTATCTATACCGGGGGTTAGAGATACTGGTATGATTCATCCGTATTGCTTCTTACCCTAGATGTGTGGCTCATACCAATCTCACTTCTTACAGGGAGCTAGACGCGTCGAGGTTAGCTATATGGGAAACATATAATGCAGAAAACTAACTTGTACGACTAGATCGAATGGCAACAGAGGATTCGGCGGCGCCACTACCGTGTTAGTACTCTGCCTTTCGATACATTGGATGGCATTAGACTGATTATTGTTACGGCAGCACCGCCAGCAGTATCAGCGCCAGAGTCAGAACTACCAAGGCCACCATTACCAAGATCACCATCACCAAGATCACCACAACCACAGCCAGCAGAACCAAGACCAGCAGCACCAAGACCAGCAGCACCAAGACCAGCAGCAGCAGCAGGCCCAACAGCAGCAGGCCCAACAGCAAGCGCAGGAGTATTCGGAGCTGCAAGAACAGCAGGAGCAGCAGCAGAGACAGGAAGGACAGTAGAAAGGACATCCGGGGATACGTGTTCTCGGTTGAAGAGCCATAGTGCGACTGTATCTCTATTAAAAATGGCATGCGCGTGCGGATAAGATATCACCTCTTCTCAATGGTCCCAATCCGAAACTATGCTTACAACACCCCTCCACTTACATGCGTCACATTTCTCAGAGTACGTCTAGGCGGGAAACGTCCCCCAATTTGCGTCCTGAAGTTGACCGGAAGTGAACAACGATGGGAGATCATCAAACAACTGACGGAATGACAGCATTTTCATAGACCATCGGCAGAAAATTTACTACATCGCTAAATAGATGGTATAGACAGGATTACGCTGCTGTCCAGCCCGGTACATTTGGAACAGGCAGGCAGGGAGCAGTAATTGTCTGCAGTATCAAGATAGTGGATGGAACAGCTAGTATCTTATATCAGGACCGAGATCGGCTAGGAAACATGAACATGAATGGATTCAAATTGCAATACATAGGCATGATGAATCATAGGGCGAGATCGTTTTCCAGATACCTTCCTAACCCATTATTTCTTCTGGTTATTGTTGGTGGTGTTGACGAGGATAGTACGACTGATGGTGGAGATTGAGTATTCTCAGGGAAGTACCATAAATCTACACTCTCAAGGCTGTTTCTTTTTTGTGACAGCTTTGACAGGCGTAAGTGGGATCTGGAGAAGTCGGTCAGGGGGGTATGTTCAGTAGAGACGTGAGGGGTGTTGCGCTGGTCCCGAAATAGCAATGATCGCCTGCGTGCGGGGAACACATCCCTCCGCATGTTTGTTTGTTCTTTCTTCCTACCACAAAGTCTTCGTTGGCAGTCAATTTTCCAGGATCCAGGAAGAACATCAATCGGCATTGTGACATAACAAGGGGCATATCATTAGTTACTTAATATGTTCGAAGGTGGTGAGGGTTGAAGATAAGTAGGGATGGTCCTGCTTATCGCTCTCGGATCTCGGCCTATCTCCATCTGCAAGGGCGCACGGCCTGAACATTCATCGCCAAGGAGGGGCACCATCCCCTCTTTTAAAATCCCATTCCCACGTCCTTTCTTCACCAATATACACTCTCATCACTCACCCTCCCGCTACTCACCTCCCCTCTGAAACGCAAATCATGTATACTCCCCGAATCGGCGACCGGCTCTCGAGCCTGGATACTCCCTCAATGATCGTGGATCTGGACTTAATGGAATCTAACATCCAGAAACTCTTCTCCGCTCTCCTCCCCACAGGACTGAACATTCGTCCGCACCTCAAAACCACCAAGTGCGCTGCCCTAGCAAAGAGGCTCGTCGCCGCAGGTGCCAAAGGCTGCTGCGTTGCTAAGGTTTCAGAAGCCGAGGCCATCACAGCCGCCGGGTTCGACGACATTCTGATTACATGCGAGATTATCGGCGCACCGAAAGTCCAGCGACTCGTTGAATTGGTGAAGAAACATCCGGGGCGACTGCGCACCGTGGTGGATAGTGAAACCGGGGCTACTGCCATTAATAAGGCATTGGAGAGGGAGGGAATAACGACGCCCTTGGCGGTGTTGATTGATTTGGATGTGGGGCTGCACCGTACGGGCGTGGCTGATGCGAAGGCGGCATTGGCGCTCGCGAGACATCTGTCTGGGCTGAAGTATCTGAAGTTGATCGGGGTGCAGGGGTATGAGGGACATGTGCAGCATATGCATAGTTATGAGGAGAGACGACAGGAATGTTTGGCATCCATGAAGATATTGACGGAGACGGCGGAGGCGCTGCGCAAGGAAGGCTTCCAGATCGATGTGGTGACTGGAGGTGGGACGGGAACGGTGGAGTTTTGTTCCTCTGTGCCCGGTGTGACGGAGTTGCAGCCGGGGTCGTTCATTTTTATGGATACGGATTACCGGAATGCGATCGGGAGGGATTACTCGAACAGTCTGACGATATTGTCGACGGTAGTGAGTCAGCAGGGGGAGAGACAGGTTACAATTGATGCGGGGTTGAAGTCGTTGACTACAGATAGTGGGTTGGCGGAGTGTAAGGATTCCAGATACACGCATCAGAATCTGGGTGATGAGCATGGTGCGCTGAGTTGGGACGAGGGGACGCCGGATTTGAAAGTTGGGGATAGAGTGGAGATGGTCCCGAGTCACATTGATCCGACGATCAATTTGCATGACTTCTATTATGCTCATCGGGGTGGAGTCATTGAGGAGATCTGGTCCGTGGATGCTAGAGGGAAGGTTCAATAGATAGCGTTCTTGTGATAGAGGTTCTACTACCAACAGACTACAATTATTCAATTAAGTGCTTCTGCATGCCACACCGTAACTCTATCGAGTACACTTTCAGGTTTAGATTAAGAGTAAGTATGAATGATTTGGAGTTGTATGTGCCGAAAGCGTTGAAAGGACAGACTTGCTACCGTAGTTGGCCTGCCACAGAGTCTTTCATTTAGTGCAGCATAGTGGAATTTAATCTGGCAGTAGAAAAGATAATTAACTCAAAGAGAGCCGCATTCTCGTAGAGAAAACCATGGATCTGGCAATAATATGCCTGCATGCCAAGAACAATATCTGCAACCGAATTCAGAAGTGGATTCCCGTCAGGCTCACTTTGAACCAGAGAAAGATTTCAACAGTAGAGCTCGAGGTGTGTCTTTTGAGTATATTTAAGATGCTGGCTGATATTTCGACATTTCTTATTTAGGATGTGCTTTTGATCAATGGGGGAAACGGGAAATCATATGTAGATAGGCATTACCTTGGTATCAGAGTGGGTCTTATCTTTCTTCCAGATGCTGCAATATTTAACCCTTTCAGCCCCCACCGCTAAAAGTGGATTTGGTAACCAGAACATGAACCATTACCAATGTTATCTCTTCCCCAGTAGATAACTCTTATCATTCATCACCAGTATATGCAAACAAGCTGACTTGCTCGGGGCATAGAGTGACTGACTCATACGGTTCTCATTCTTCCACTTTAATCCATGTCTTCTGCGGATATGTGAGACTTCGGCAGCCACCGTCCCTAATATTCCTTTATTTGACGGAGTTGACCGATATCTGATGACCACTACCGATGCAAGTAGGAACTCAGACCCTTGATCAACCACTGGCCCTTGCAATGGACCTTGCGGGGAAGACCATCGAGACCCTGAACGGTCCTGCGGAGGGGTCTATCACTTCCCGTCTCCCGTCTTCCGCCATGTAGATCCTTCCTCCTCGCGATAAATCTGTTAACGCAGATCAAGACGTCTTCTCCAGGCACACGGGGAACGGCGACCGCCGACAGCCTCAGATCTAACAGTTGAGTGCTTGATTATGCTTGATTACTCGATTCTTCACGGAAGGCGTGCGGAGTGGACCAGGGCACGGTCAGATGTCAGATCCTGGCCCACTGCTTCCGCTGTGGATCATGCCGAAACAGCCAGGGCGTCCACTAGACATGGGTCGGTGGAGAGCTGCACTGGGTGCCCTCATGATCAGACTTCAGGGCTCTTCTGGACCAATGTTAAAATGTTTTTCGGGATACACTTCGCGTGCAGGCCGCAGACACTTCATACCAGCACTTTTGACTTGTTTTGAAAGACACCAACACACACCTTTCACGTTTTTGTTGATTTTGCACCTATGCCGAGTTGAAGGATTCGATCGTCGGGCCTGACCCCGAGAACGGCCTAGCAGGGTTACATTGTGTGTCTAGCCTCATATAAACCGGCGGACGGCATGGAGGCTAACAAAGCGGCCCCCATTCATTCCTTCGCATCCTTCAGTCTTCCCGCTGATGGCTCTCACCCAGGCCATTCAAGTCATCTCCGACTCTCAACTAAGTACATTGAACAACGAGTGGCGAGGAAAATTCGTGTGCGAACCCAATTCCTATTTGCAAGTTCACGCTATTCCTAGGATGTTGGTCTCCGGCGCCCGTCATCATAGTAGGATACGAATGAGCATCCTTCCTCACAGCTGAGCGGCTCAACAATGATGCCAAAGGAATACTCGCACGGTCGTATTCGAAACAGTGGCCCGTTCAGCTCGATTTCCTGACCGGAACCTGATTCTGGATTCGTTGAATATCAGTGGCAACGTGCATTAGCGCGTGCGAAAATTCGTCAGACAATTCGGCATTCATGGAAGGATGACTTTGAAGAGACCAGACCTCTTGTGATAGTGACGGTGCTATTGATGTACTTTTGGTAGTTCACCTTGAGGTCTACCATGAGGCTTTACCTGGGGCCAAATATCACATCGGTGGAGGTATAAAGAGGATGGGAAATCCACGGCATACAGCCCCTCATGCCAGGCCGTTAAGTCTCTTTGGCAATCTCACTTCAAAACCCAGAAAGCTTCGTTCATCATCATTATTTCACCATGACTATTGAAACGTATCAATTTGGCGCCTTCAAGTCGCAGAGGACGGATGTTCTTATTGTTGGCGCTGGTCCCGCTGGATGCATGGCCGCGGCAACGTTGCAAAGATACGGCATCGATTTTTGCCTGATTGACAAAAGGGCCACGAGAACACAAACTGGGCATGCAAGTGGTACGCCAATAAATTTCCCTCTTGTTGACTTGACGAGAAAGCTGATCATACCACCAAGCATTCCAACCTCGAACCCAAGAGATCCTGCAGACGATGAATCTACTTCATGATCTTGACAAGAGAGGGCATCGTCTTACCGAAACTTCTTTTTGGATGCGTGATAGCACGGGCGCCCTAGTCAGTAACTTCACCGGCGCTGAGGTGGTCCATGGTAAGTTCTTTCGCAGACTATGAGATAGTTATATGACATCCGACGTAGCTGACTTTGTAAAAGCCACGCCTTACCAGTACCTTTTCAATACCGACCAAGGCATGACGGAAGATGTCTTTGAACAGTACTTGAACACCAAGGGGCAGAAGGTTCAGCGATTCATGGAACTTATTCATTATGAACACAGCTCAGAACCCGAATGGCCACTCACAGCGTACATCAAGAATAATGCTAGCGGGGCCATTGAAGCATGGCAGACGAAGTACATCTTAGGTACCGATGGCGCGCGTAGCGCTACACGCCGAGCTACCGGTGTGCAATCATCCTCGCAGGGCGGCGAGGACGTTTGGGCTGTCGCGGACGTTTATGTTGATACGAACTTTCCCGATTACAGAAGACGTTGTGCCATCCGAACTCCAGATGGTGGCTGCATGTTGATCCCTCGCAAGGATGAGGGACTCCGGATTTTCCTGCAGGTGGATGAGAAAAGTCAGGAGCATCTCAACGCAAACGGAGCTTCGGCGGAAGATGCCCTTACAGGAAATAGCGCTTTTAAACTCACCCAGACCGTCCAGTCCCACATCAGCAAGGTCATTCATCCTTACAAGATGAATATCACAGACATCGTTTGGATTAGCCAGTATCGTGTGGCCCAGCGGGTTGTTCATAACTTCAGTGATACGACCAAGCGAGTTTTCCTCCTTGGAGACGCATGTCACACACATAGTCCTAAAGCGGGACAAGGAATGAACGTCAGCATTTCAGACGCATACAACCTCACATGGAAGCTGGCACTGGTTATGAAAGGTGTTGCAAAGGCATCTTTGCTCGAAACGTACGAACAAGAAAGACTTTGGGTTGCCCAACAGCTTATTGAATTCGACGCCTTGTTTGCCCGTCAATTTGGACAAAAGGATAAACTCGACAGTCAGAACCTCCGCGAGACATGGGAAATGGGACATGGCTTCACAAGCGGGTGTGGGTATGAGTACCCTCCTAACCTACTTGTTAACCGCGATGTCCGGACTTCAATCAACAACCAAGTAGTGGAACCCCTCACGCCGGGCAAGCGTCTTTTACCTATCGATCTGATTCGACACATCGACGGCAATCATGTTCGCATGCTCGACATCATGCCATCCATCGGCAGGTTTCATCTCTTCATTTTTGCCGGCAATGACCTATCTTCGTCTACCCTCCAGAATCTCGGAAATGCTTTGGACTCACCTCATTCACCAATGAGTCTCTTCAATCTTCTGCCACTGGAACTTATGCAACGTTTCCGTCATGAGGACATCACAACGGACTCAGTTCCATTCACCAACAAGGCATATGTGCTTGATCTTTTTCTGATTCACTCACAGAACCACCTTGATATTCAACTGGGAGATATCCCTGCTCCATTTTCCTCTAATTGGCCCATGAACATATATTCTGACTTTTCAGGAGCTGCAAAAACCCAGCTCGGTGTCTCTGACGACTCCGGTGCTTTGGTGGTGGTGAGACCAGATGGCTATATTGGACTTGTCACTGGCTTGGACAATGTTGAGGATGTGACGTCTTATTTCGATGGCTTCATGCACCGGCGCATTTAGTGATGACAAGAAACCGCTGAAAGGGCAAAACAAGTCTTTGTAAGATGCCGGCAACGGCCAGCTAAATATCCTACAACACAGGTTCAATATCATAGCCTTCTATGGATTGATTGTTGCTCAGTATTGAATTCCACTGCAAATAATTGTGTTCTCATGGCGTAACTCACAAGACCCGGGACTTTATCGTGTCTCTGACAAATGGAGAAAGGGTTGCCTGCATTTGCTCGATATTTATGATGTACGACCACCGGTCTCGAGAGAAGACGCACTATATTTATCGAGAGAATGGCATCTATCATAGATCTTCAAAATGACGCATCACGTCACATCGCTATCAGTACCCCTGTATGTGGCCTTATCCGACAGCCTGAAGCTTATCCATTGAAGAGATAGCGGCACCATCCGTGAGTTCAGGCCTCTCCGGACGTCGGAGGTGCCCGACTGCAGCACAGACAACAAGGAGGTGCCTGAGTGATATATCAACAACTGAGACCGCGTTTCTCGAACCGTACCATCTCGTCTTGGAACAA
Source organism: Aspergillus neoniger CBS 115656 (assembly GCF_003184625.1). NCBI lineage: Eukaryota > Fungi > Ascomycota > Eurotiomycetes > Eurotiales > Aspergillaceae > Aspergillus > Aspergillus neoniger. Next base: position 152,532 of record NW_020291174.1, on the reverse strand, counting down.
GTATCTTTGTTAATAATCAAATCTTCAACATGTACGGCCTATCCGATGCACAATATGGCAAAGACAACGTTCGACTATACAAAGTTCATCGTGATGCAGGAACGGGTGTGCAAACAGTATACGAACTGACGGTCTGCGTTTTGCTGGAGGGAGACATAGAATCTTCGTGAGACTCTCGTCACGATATCTCACGATATCAAAAATTCCAACTAACAATCAAGCAATAAGTTACACCAAAGAAGACAACAGCGTCCTTGTCACTACAGACGCAATCAAAAACACATGTTACATCATTGCCAAACATAACCCCGTCCACCCTCCGGAACTATACGGCTCCATCCTCGGGAAGCACTTCGTCACTCAATACAAACACATTCACACAGCCCACATCGACATTATCTGCCATACCTGGGAACGAATGACCATCGAGAACGAGCCACACCCGCATTCATTCTTCCAGGACGGGAACGTCAAACGGCAGATCCGCGTGGATGTTTCCAAAGCTTCTGGCATTGATATCACGTCGGCTATTTTTGGCCTCAGTGTTTTGAAGAGCACCAGGTCTGGGTTCTGGGGATACATCAAAGATGAATACACGACATTGCCTGAGACGTGGGACCGCATTCTGAGTAGTGATGTTGATATCAAGTGGAGGTGGAAGCACTTCGAAGATGTTTCGGACGTTAAAGCGAATGTCTCGCATTTCGTTGAGGCGTTCGCAAAGGCGAGAGACGCATCCTTCAAGGCGTTCGCGGAAGACAATAGCATGAGCGCGCAGGCGACACTGTACAAGATGGCTGAGAAGTTCTTGGACTGTGTTCCTCTCGCTGATGCTGTGGAGTATTCTTGGCCTAATAAGCACTATGTGGAGATAGGTAAGCTTCCGCAATGCTTCGGCATCTTGACTGCATACTTCTTTCTTCTGACATACTAACATTGGATGTTGATAGACCTGAGCTGGCACAAGGGCATTCAAAACACAGACAAAGATGCAGAGGTGTATTTGCCGCAATCGGCACCAAATGGGTTGGTAAAGGGGACTTTGACTCGTTCTACTCTCGATAAGAGCAGATCTGCTAAGCTTTGAACGGCTTTGGGGGAGAATTAAGCTACACCTTACGTAGGCGTCGTCGATAGGTATTTACGAGTAGATCATGAGACCTATCTTGAGTGATCTTAATGATAGCATCTGTAGATTGCTAGTAAGACCCAGTCACAGAACAGCCGTTAGCTCGCGACTGTGCAACAACCATTTCCTGATGTGACTCGATATCATACTATGCTCTTAAATCATCGACTAGGATAGTTTAGATATATACCGTTTCATACTGAAAACAAGCACATACGACCATAGGGTGTGGAAAACAGGGCTTCCCGTCCGCTCAGCCGTACTTAAGCCACACGCCGGGAGGTTAGTAGTTGGGTGGGTGACCACCAGCGAATCCCTTCTGTTGTATGTTTTTGCTTTTTGTGTTTTATTTTACCTAGAATTAGTTTGCTTGCTTCTCTCGGGTATATTTTTGATGTACGGAACATCTATGAGTCTGCATTGTGTGTGGTGTGGTGTGGCGAAATAGCTCACCAATGCGTCCTACCCAATGAGATAAACAGCCTTTGCCCGCACCGGGAACAATCTACTTCGGTTTCTTCAAATTCGAGAATATATCCTTGTGGTCTCTTACAATTCAGTGGTCTTCCCTCTAAGGGAACTCTTGGGAAAGTACTCAATTTTAATCTAGAATTACATGCAGGAAGGCAGTGTCATGCCAAGAAGATATCCATCAAAGCTTGAGGCAACCGTAGTACGCGCATGTCCGTGAACGGAACAAAACAATGGGAGTCATGATCTTGATGTAATGATTGGGGTATTTGGATGAAGGCAGTTAGGACTAACTCCCCAGTAGTATGAAATGCTATAACTTCATCATTGGCCGGGTGCTGTGACTGTTAATTGCTACTAAGACGGAAAAAAGAAGAGAATTTGCAAAGGTCTCCTATTTGGGGATATTCTTAATGATGTCTGGAATGGCTGAGTGTCTAAGTGGACCTCTCTTTGGCGTTAGAGAGTATGTAACGATCGCAAGTGGAGGAACTCTGGGAAGCACTGTTATGATACCGCATGCAGACTGTACTGTTGCAGCATCTGTCCTGGGTGGGCAATAGATGAACCGATAGTTTGATTGTTAGTATTACGTCCTGAATATCCAGTTTAGTGCATTTAGTGGTCAAAAAGTCTGTTTCTCACTCATAGAAACGGAAAATGGGCAGGCATGTCCCTTTTGAGTATGATAGCATGTAATCATATAGCATCATCAGTCCCTCATTTTCCTGTTATTATACGATATCCCCACATGTGATTCTGTTTCCGGCAAACGCACAAATGCCCTTGGCCATCGCAAACTGTAGCGGCACATTCGTCGCAAGTACCAACCATTCTCCGAGATCTCCTGACCATGTTCTTCCGAAGGATAGTCGAATGCTATGACATAGTTGATGCTACATACTTGGAGTCATGATATCAAATGCTAGATGGTAGTATTCATGTTCGCAAAGCCCTTGAGGGTTTGCTATACCCTTTTAGGTCACTATGTGAATAGGAATGTGTAGTCAACCTTTTGCGAGATAGGCTGGGCAATGTCCTGGCCACTGACGGAAGCGTAGCCTGCAGCTCCCTAGCCGAATATAGTAAGCCCGAATGAGGGAGAACATAAATTCAGTGACATGCTTCCACCTATCAGGCATCCATCGTCTTCATGTTGCTGGCATTACCAGCACCGATAACCCTGTCTCTCAAGAAAGGGATGTCTAGGTGATGAAATAGTGAAAACCCCCTTGAAACCTACACTCCCCTGGATTACAGCTAATAGGGGTCCTGTTTCTGTTGAAACCACTTGGCTTCTACCTTGCCTAGACACTCGCCTTTGAGGGCAGGAATTCCATATACGTGTAATAAAACGGCGGTTCATTAATACAAGGCTCGTTATATTCAAACGTGAAAGATTACCAAGGTATTTGGATCGGTAACCGACCGGAATTTGGCGCTAAGAAATGACCGAACCTTATCGTCGAGGAGACAGGCGGGGCCCCAAATCCCCCAAGAACCCCCTTGCGTTGCCAGTTACGGACTAGGTAAGTGATAGACAAGTCATATCAATTAGAATTCGCATTAACCACTGCTTACTTAGGGTTCATTCCAACTATTTCGAATCTCGTGCCTGGCATGATGGCGCCCTTGGCTTCTTCTTTTTCTTGGTGGCTTGGAGGGGTTGGTGGCAATACCTGCCATGATTCGAAGGGTTTGAGGGCTTGGTTATCTGTGCAATGGATACAGCAAGCCTTTCCAGTGTCACCCGTGTGGTTCAGCCTTTGTTAATTTTTTTGTTTTTTTTTCGGGTGCCTGCGTTACTTGGGGTTAGATTTCTGATGATTGAGTCTGATTCGGAGGGCCAATATGACCTCAGTTATCGGATATACTACTGCCCTGTGATTACTAGATCACTGTGATGGAACCCCATTATTATAGACATAAATGATAGCTTATATTAGTACCTGCAGGGTAAACTGTACCACTTGCGTCCATTAAGCCATATCAATTGCCGTAGCATTTGTGACTAATGATCATATTCATCAACTTATAGCCTTCATGTTCTTCCTACTCTACCCTATAGTCTTACAGTTGACCCAAATAGTTTTTTGAATCATAAATGCTCTTTATATTTGATTATTGTCTGATTTTGATCGATATCAAGTAGCTTCTGTCATTATTGGCCTCTTCTGTCCAAATCACCATAATCTAACGACGGAACACAACTACTATTTGTGCAGAGATATTTATATAAATATATATATATAAACCCCTTCCTAGTATGTATTCCACTACATATAGTACTACAATCTCAGCACAAGCTAGCTATGTTTGATATATTGCTCCTCAAATTTACTATAGGTGATTAGAGATCTGAATACTACAATGTATATATCGCAACCAAACGTGTGTAATAGCCATACACTAGATAATAATATGCAATATACTGCCTAATATTACGGGTATATCGACCTGCACGTAGCATGCTCTAGGATTTCGCGGACTTATGCTGTTGAAATCTCACACATATACTTTGGTAATTGTATGAGCAGATTAAGATTGTGTGAGTGAGTACAAGAGCTCCAATGAAGCTTTCTAGGTGAAGAGGTGATGTTAAGAAGCATTGTGTTCGTTGTCATTGTAATCTACTATAATTTCTTCATGACTAGCTATGGATAATCCCACGATAAACGTCAAGGTCTAGCTTTTCCCATAATTATAGGTCCCTGATAACACAGAAAGCTCAGCATCATGAGCTTCCCTGTGCTACAGTTACCGTAGGTATTATCCAGCCCCGAAATCATCTTCCCCTACAACCCGGCCACAAAGTCACAATGAAGTATACCCGTTTGCCAAGCGCAAAACATGTATACTTCGCCGTGGCTTCGTGGATGAGACGAAGAGAAGAGACGTGGTAGATGGAGCCGGAAACCAAACTACAACTCGCAGCCAAGCGAAGCTCTGGGGAAGAAAAGAAAAGAGAGATCGAAACTCGAGGGTGCTTGGTTTATATATCTCTCGAAGTGCTTAATTACTTGCCCTACTGCGCCCCTGGTACCTCGCAGGCTCCAAGACTTCGCATTCCTTGCCCGCTTTCAGACGGTAGTCCGTAGTCGTGAAGTAAACTAACACGAATGCGAACTGACTCTCTTGCTTCCAAGGGGTGCACAGTGAATACCCCAGGGCAATTTGGAATTTCGAGAGACATCATTAGACAAATTCTCAAAGGCTAATCGAGTGTCTGACAATTTTCAGGGCAGGCAAATTGTTGCCTTGCTAAGGGTCATATGAGATGGTTTGCTGAGATCCAGTACCTCTTGTCTACAGACACCAAAAAATCTTAGTATCGCCTAGCATTTTTAGCAATCAATCTTGGCGAAGGGGCAATCTAGATACTGTCTAGTCCCTGTATAGGACTTAGGGAGGCAAACCTTGAGGATAGTTTACAGAAACTCACCGGAACGGTGGCTGAGACCCAACAATGAAGGGAGTTTGACTGATAGTGCGACGTAACCCCGAAACATACGGAATTAGGCTCAATGAAACCTGATTCCTTGATATTCCCGGCTCGACTTGAATTGTTACCATAGGCTGGAGTGGATTCACTTGCCACCAACAAGCTTCTGTACAGAAAGCATGGATGAAGCTCATGCAAACGTGCCAAGCACATACATGCACTGCGGGTGGGAGGACTGCAAGGTACCATTCTAGCCTTCGCTTCCCCACAGCTGGGCTAAGAAAAAAAATATCTCTAACGAAAGCAGGTGAAGTGTAGACAAAGGGTACTTTGCCAACCTATCAAAGTCTCGTTCAACAGACCCATATACTACACTGGTACGATACAAGGGATGCAATCAGAGTCATGAACTGGTTACATTGATACTCCTTGATCCACGCTGAGCAAGGAATCTTTCTAGTTATTCATCCGCCAAGTCAAAATATCAGCTGTTTGCGTCCAGGCACACGCGTACATTCCCGTTCCAATCATCGTAGACCTATCTTCATATCCTTGAGAGGGTCATAGTTCAAGACACAATTCTGTGAAGACATCGAGGTTCAGATGATCGTCGTTATCTGGTATGGGAGAGCGAGAATGAGATTTGTCTCAGTCACATTGACCCATAACTCGAGAATTTCGTAGGGGCTCGCAGCAATCCAAGTACTAAACATAGAAGGAGAATGAGAGAGAGTAGTCTCCACCTCAAGCTATAAATCTCGTCGAAATCCCCTGCTAAAATTATCATTCATCATCAACCATTCACTCGCTCATCAAAGCAATCCTTCTCTGTCTCTCTCTCTGAACACTCGTTTCTATACAAGAACACTCGTTCAATCTTCCAACTACCTTTCAAAATGAAGTTCGCTGTCGCTGCTATCCTTGGCTTCGCCATGACTGCCGTTGCTATCCCGGCCGCTAAGGGAAGCCAGAAGAAGCTGTCCATCGACGACGCTTCCGGCCAATGCTCGATTGGGGACATCTACTGCTGCAATCCCAGCAACAGTGAGGACACTGACGGTCTTCTGAACAATGCACTCGAGGAGGGTCTTCTTATTGGAAGTCTCGTCAATGGCAAGGGATCTGCCTGTGCTCCCACTTCGCTCATTGGGAATCTCAACCTGCTTGGTAAGGCTTGATCAAATTTCAAGAGAGACAACAAAGAACAAACTAACAATCCTTAGCCTTTTTCGAAGAGGGACAGGATGACGATAAGTCCTACTGCAAAAACACCATCGCCTGCTGCCCCAACGGAAGCGTAAGTCCATCATCAGTTACTATGACCTCTGTTAGAAAGTAAAAGCTTGCTGACTTGGAATCTTACATCAAAAGTGCGCAGCCCTTGACGGATACTAGAGGGATGCTTAATCAGCCCCACTGGCCTCGTGCAGATGACGCAGGTTCAACGGCATCAATTTGCTTGGGATCAAGCTTCGTGGAGCTTTCATATCAGCTCCATCTGCTAATTGATTTCGTGTTAATGGCCCAGGCATCCAAGTCCTTGGTCGGCCCATGTACTTTTGGATTTTGTGTCTTTTTAGACTAGAGTTTAGCTTAGCTTAGTAAAAAGAAAGGGTTTCGTCCGTTTCGCATACAACTTCAACAGGATTGTAGCTTGCTCGGTGTACCGATAGATTTAGTACGCCTTTGAGGGTCCAGAAAGGAAGCCCCTCTGTATACCTCGAAGAAAACCACAAGTAAATTTCATACCACGATCTTGTACCCCAATCCATGGTTTCAGATTCAGACTGCTCTACAAAGTCCCGTGTCGAGCACTTCACGTCTGCGCGACCTTGCTGCGAACTTTCGTCCAGCAGAAACGGCAGCCTAACTTCGTTGCTCTCGCAAGTCCGGGATCCTCCGATAGCCAGTCTCCATATAGTGCTTTCTATTATCCCAACGATGTCGGAATAGGTCATGAGATAAATTGGCAATACCTATTGAGTATCTGAACAAGTCAAAAGGGATGAATTTTGGGGGTTTGACAGCATTTTGCGCGTTTTTTCACGCAAGTAGGGAATCTCAACTGGGATGTTAGATTGGCTTGCATTACAGGGGGATTCAAAAGCATGACAAACAGACTGAAGGGGTATCTTTGACCAAGTTAGACTGCCATACTACTGCGCACTGACCTCTGCGTCCTTGGGGGGGGTACATTCAAAAACGTTCTAGCCCATATTTCCAGCCCTAATTTTGTATTCGCTTCCCAGAATCGATCTTAGCTGCATGCAGCAATGTCTCACTCCCCAAATGACTCGCATCTTGTTCAGATCAGGAAACAGATCGCTAGTGAGCTAAGCCGCATCAGGGCTATCGATGGTGGCGTATGTAATGCCGCCACGGATCATACGACCTTACATATCTTACATACCTTACCACAATGGTCTGTATTTATAATACGATGTAATTTTCAACGTAGGGATTGTGCCGGCTGTCACGGTTTGGTTGCAGTGGTTAATAGGACCCGGACGTGGTTTTTTTTTTTTTTTTTTTTTTTTTTTTTTTTTTTTTTCTTTACTTACTGGTAGACACTTCTCAGGCATAGCATACCGAGACTAATGTCATTGATTTCAGGAGGAATCGTTGCCCCTTGGTGCCTTGGATATGTCCTTCAGTTGGGTGAGAAAGCCGCCATTTCAGGGTGTTCCTGAACGATCTTAACCGACTAGCAGTTTGGCACTGTTTCTTACCTATATAGTAGCAGAAGACGAAGTTTGACTGCTCTTTTTATAGCAGCAGTCATCGTGATATAATGACTGACAATTGCGTCAGGCCATCCAAAAGGCCTGGGTATGGTACTCTGGGTCACCCAATCAATCTTTATGCAAATTATTTTCAGATGAACCTCCAGCCTGATCTCCAATTACACCGGTATGAAGTGCGCGTTTCACGATCAGAGCCAGATGCGGTCATGATTGTGAGCAGACAAGTAGTGACCCAGGTAATCCTCCAGCTTCTCAAGACGGAGCTTGTGCGGTTCCAAGAGAGCATTGCCTCCGATGGCTACCAGAACCTCATCTCAAGTCGCATTTTACCCTGCTGTGGCGGTCCCTATAACGTGGTATATCAGCATGATTGCTATCAAGTCACTCTAATACCAGCTGGAATTCTTCAGTTTCCCCGAATCTATCAGATGCTCAAGGGTGATACGAGGGACCAAGGGCCGCCGCTGACCGAAGCGCATATCCATGCGTTGAATATCATTCTGGGACACCAACCTAAGTTCTCACCACACATCAGATCTGCCGGTACGGGAACTTATCTCAACCTCGACTCGCGGATGAGCCTGGGTGCAGGGCTACATATTCTCCGGGGACTTTTCATCGTCGCTCGTGAAGCGCAGGGCCGGTTGTTTGTCAATGCAGCGCCAAAAATTGCAATCTGCTACGATGACTGCTCGCTCGACAAAATTATCTTGATGCACATGCGCCAAAACGGACCAGACATGAATAAAGTTGTTGCACTGCTTCGGAATCTCCGCGTCCAGCTTACGCACCTGGGTATGCGCAAACGTGCTGGAAAATTCGCGCCGCGGCTCAAGACAGTAGTAGGTTTGGCAGCACCAGGAGATGGTTACAGTCTGGCATATCCCCCTAAGGTGCCATGCCTCGGGGCAGGAGCTAAGGAGGTCCAGTTCTTCCGCGAATTACGCTCACAGGGCCACGAGGTAGGGGAAGTAACGGTTCTGGGAAGCCGGAAAAGAAAGCGACCTTCGCCTGAAGGGTATATCACTATTTTTGAATACTTTCGGTCAGGTAAAATTATTATTCCCGCCGTCACTAGCTTGGGTTCCGACTGATTTATCTCATAGTCTATAATATTACTGTAAACGATCCATGGCTTCCCGTTGTCAACGTTGGGACCCCCTCAAATCCTTCCTATTTGCCTGCTCAAGTCTGTCGGGTGCTTCCTGGTCAGTCTGTGGCTACATCTATAGCCGCCTCTCAGTCCCGTCAAGGCGCCCGTATCGATACAGCTCGTCGCGGGACCAGAAGCACTTTGGCTTCTCAGATCACCTCAATAGAGACAGAGCTCTCAGATATCTTGGGCATGTCTCACCCCAATAGAGGAGCGAACTTGGTAAGTTGGAAGTTTGAATGACCTGACAAGGTTAATGACCAGCACTAACTCAAGCTTTCTATTATGTATTACTTAGACTTCATTCGGGATTACTGTTGCACCGAGCATGGCGAGAGTGTCTGGTCGCGTTTTAGACTCCCCTGCTTTAGAATATCGTCAGGGACAGCGAGCCTCTGTGCGCGCAGGAGGCTGGAATCTACGTGGGATGAGGTTTGCCGGGAGCACGTCAGTCTCCCAGTGGACCTATTTATGGCTTTCGACGCCCGGTCGCGCCCATGGTATAGGTCCAGAAAGAGCTCTCATTGAAGTCGCTATACGAAAGTTCCGCACACATCTGAAGTCACTCGGCCTCATTATTCCTGAGCCTAGTTGTCCGGGTATCAATGTCAGCGTGACTGATAGTGCTTTACGACGCGAAAGTGACGCTGACAAGCTAGCCCATGCTCTCGCGGCCATAGTCGAGTCAACAATGTCATTCCTACTGATTATCCTCCCACAAGCTGCAGAAGGTCTGTACAGCAGGATCAAGTTTCTTTGCGATGTCCAATTTGGAATCAGGAACGTGTGCGTGGTGGCGGACAAGTTCCTTCGATCAAATGATCAATTCCTGTCGAATGTTGCTCTGAAGCTCAACTTAAAGCTTGGAGGGATTAATCAGAAGTTGCTTTCTCCAAGCCTTGACATAATAAGTGACGGCAAAACTATGGTAATTGGGGTTGATGTAACGCATCCAAATTCAGGGAACCTTCCAGCACGGGCTCCCAGCGTGGCCGCCATGGTAGCCTCTGTGGATCGCTACTTGGCGCAATGGCCAGCAGAGATATGCACTCAACCCGCCCGTCAGGAGCTGGTCACGCAGCTTGGTGCACTTCTCACCTCAAGGCTGCATGCATGGCAGAGGCGGAACCATGGAAAGCTCCCTGAAAACATCCTGCTATACCGCGATGGCGTTTCAGATACACAATATGGGAGTGTCCTCAGCGTGGAGCTCCCTCAGCTACGCAAAGCATGCAGAGACTTATACAGTAGTCTGGGTCTTGATGAGCCTCGAGTCACCATTGTCATTGTGGGAAAACGACACCACACCCGATTTTTCACGCCCACGAGGACAGGTCAGCGCAATGGCCGGTCATTTCAAGACACTAATCCTCCCAACGGCACCATCGTTGATCACGGCCCAGCCAGTAGCAGTAAGGTCTGGGACTTTTACTTACAGTCTCATACTGCCAGTCGAGGAACTGCTCGCCCTGCACACTATGTTGTGCTGCTCGACGAAATTTTCCAGCCCTCTCCCAACGATCTGCAATTTAGAGCCTCTCCTAATCCGGTGAATTCCATCCAAGCCTTGACCCACAATATATGCTACGTCTCTGGCCGCGCAACGAGGGCATCCAGCATCTGCCCACCTGTGTTCTACGCCGATCTTGCTTGCTTCCGAGCGCGGTTCTATGTGGAAGAGTTGCTTCGTCGATCCTCCCGGGACACTGGGTACGTGTTATCTCCGGATCAGCTGCAACTATCTTTGCATGAAAATGTCAGGGATACCATGTTCTACATTTGAGCGTGGGGGCCACTTAGAATCGTGCAGTGGCCTTCCAAGCAGTGGAGATATGATACTGTAAACAAGTGTAAGGGTTACAAGAATGCCATTTCTGTTGTAATGTTACCATCTTGTAAATTTCATGTTACCGTTCTTACCGTATGGTGTAAGCCGGCCGTTATCCGCCGGCCGAGTACGGAACGTGTCAGTTTCAAATCGAGGGAAGGGATGGGCCTTCCCAACAATGACAGCAGCGAAATCGAACCTTGTCCAAACGTCAATATATATGACTCAATCGTGATGAGATAGACTTTACTCATTATTAGCATCTTTAATGCTCTGAGTCTAAGGCGGTTACGATGAACTTCGTCAAACGAGGTTTGGAAACGGTACTGTGGGAAAACGACGTAAAACTCTATACGTCACGAACTCCAAGATTCCTATTGGCCAGATCGGCCCGTCTAAAGTTTCCCCAAGCCCACAGCCACTATCATTGGTCCACTCTTCTTTCCATCCGTAATAGGCAACTGCCAAAATACCCCCAAGGTCTATCGGGCTCCTGCCAGTTAGGGCTTACGGTTGCGTTCCCCCTTGAGTGCCAGAGGAGGTCATAGTCCCAGCTCCACAAGTGTCTCGATGTCAAGATTGCCTGTGCTCATATCTTTGCTGTCATGGCTCGCCAGATCCTATCTCAAATACTTGGCCCCATTGCATGCCTGCCCGCAGCTACCACCCCCTGCGATCCTTCGCTTCAGTAAGGCCAATCTAATAGATCGCCACTGTGGCTCAAACTTAGCTCTTGTGGGTGTGCAGCACAAGAAATGTGCTGGTGGAGGGTTGGCAGGTTACTGGGATCAACTCAACATCTTGGCTATTCTTCCTCCTGCCATCGGAGTATTCTACTCCACATTGGATTTCCTGCACCACGTACGAAATAACCCACGTACGAAATGTAGCATGCTTACATTTATCGTAAACTTTCTCTTGTCTCTCCACAATTGAGAACAGAAATGAATGCAAGACAACGCTCGACTATCACTCTAGTCCTCGTTTCTCCGCGGGATGAGGCTACGTTGATTATCCATACCATTTTCCGAACTCATGAGAAAATAGCCACCAACATCTAGCCTGAATAGACCTAGAACATACTGTCTCAGGCCCATTTCAGAAGCCCGGTAACATTCAGGGGCCTTTTACATCCATACCTGAGTCACATCGTTCCTGTCTTTACTCGAACGCTCCACTATCCATCCCTGGAGTCTTCGTCATCAGAATCAAGTTCTCATGGAGAATCTCAGAGCATGGAGAAAGAATGAAGTCTTCCCAAACTAGGAGTAACCGTTTTCGGTCGAGGACCTACTTTGCACACAGCAACGAGGACCCCTTGTAACATATCTCCACCAGAGCCGAAGGGAGCAGATGAATCTATTCCAACCGAAGGAGGTTTGGAATGGAGGTCTAGGTTCTCCCTGGGAGAAGAGAACGAGAACAGACCAGGCTTCAGGAACGTTGCATTGTTGGATCGACCTCTCTTCCTCGCAATTGTGATCCAGAGACCTCTGTCAACGGTTATAAAAGGGTCCCAGTATCCCGGTCAAGTCAGTCTCTCATCCATCCATCAATCATCCATCACTCCAAGTCATCACATCAAGCCTTCCTCACAGTTCTCTTTCAATTCCGATTTCTTCAATCACCAAGCCAAAATGCAGTTCACTCTCACCAAAGTTCTTGCCTTCGCCCTCGCGGTGGCCACCGGCGTTTCTGCTGGCGCTGTCGCTGATTCCCAGGCCATCAAGCAACAGACTGAGGGCAAGTGCGATATTGGCAACGTGTCTTGCTGCAACCCAACCAACGTCGACAAGACTGATGGCTTCCTCAACAACCTACTCGAGTGGGGTGTCGTCGGCAGTCTGGTCAACGGTCAGGGAAGCGCTTGCGCTCCGGTCAGCCTCATTGATGAGCTTGGTATTCTGGGTATGACTGATCCTTTACATCCAAATCCAACCTTAGCCTTGGAAGATGCATCACTGACATTTATGAACGCATGTAACAGCCCTCGTCAAGGATACCCCCGATGGACCTGTCTGCGAGAACGTCATTGCTTGCTGCCCCGGTCAGGGTGCTCAGGTACGTTTGTTCTCATATTCCTTTCCTTCCCAAACATGTTCCTCTCTTCCATCTCGAAGGTGACTGTTCAAGACTAACGTGGCTGTTTTCGTACAGTGTGTCGCCATCGGTGACGGCTCTGGCTCTGGCTCCGGCTACAGCGACTAAGCGGGCTCACGTCCCTTGTCTAATATACGGTTTCAGTCTCGGTGACTGACATACTCGACTCAGGAATAATATGAAGCAAGCTCAACTCCAGATTTTGCTCTTTCCCGAGAAAAGTGTCTTGTTGGGCTGTGCCAGTGTCGATTGGAATCGATTTTTTGTTTAGATAAAGATTGCTTTAGAGTAGTTTATGGTGCGATTTCTTATGAGGAATTGTCACTTTAGTTTAGTCTCAATTATATGTGCTTCTAGTAATCTCTGTTTCTTGGATACTTGTATTGAATGAGATCACATCTTAGAGAGCATTCGTAATGCATGGACGTCGCCTCGGTTTCTTTTGTGTAATGTAATAGCTTTAATTCAAGATACTTCAATAAGTACTTACAACTCGGCAGTAGTAATAATGATCTAGCAGTTGCTATTACATCATCGAAAGGTCACACTTCTTTGGTTGCAGACAAAATTTGCCTTGTGAGCTATAGAACACCACTGAGATACAACCTGTTATAGCCAAACATCTTTGAATATTCGCGAAAGCTTTTTCTTGGTATAATATGTCTGGTGTCATATATAATAATAATATCAGAGTGGAAATAATATACTGCATATATATATATATTCAGTAATACTACTTGGTACATGCTCTATTTCGAACTCAACTACTAAATCATCTCTGCATGTCTGTTCTTTGTCAGTACGAGAAACGTGATTGAACCCCTCAGTTCTTTCAACTCTACACATACTGATTATGCTTTGTATATAGTGGTAGAGCCTGGATAGTGTACCTGTCCAGGAAAATATATTCTCACAACAGGAACAGAGGGAGACATTATTCGTATCGCACGACTGCAGATCATTTAAATGAATATGTTAGGACTTGACAATAGACAAATGAATAACAGCTAGGCTCATCTCTCATGGGAAGTGTGGTTTTGGCATTGAGTAGACTATTTAACTATCCCATTGGCAGTCTATGCATGCCTGAGGTATTGATATGATTCAAGTAGTATTCAGGGTATCGGCGTACAGATATATAAGCTGACTACTAGGCACTAAGTTCTGATTTTTAAGAGATTATACAGCAGCACCCTTCGCTCTGCTTCACCAAACACGAGCTTCATTTGATGACCTCTGTATGTTTGGTGCCTGAGGCTTTAACGTTCAGCACCACGTGATGTCTAAGACGTACGTCTTTTATGTGCCTGAGGCTGCAAAAAGGGCGTCGTGGGGAAGAAGTCTTTCTCGAATGCTGTGGAAAGGTTGAGTAAATATCATGATGATTTCATATACACCATGCTTCTCTAGAATCTCTCAGAAAAGTCTTCCTGCTGCCCTGTGAGGCGAAGTGTGGCAAAAAGTGGCGTAAGCGGATGCCGGGGGTGTGGAGGTGTCTTTTGTAGAGGATGGATACTACTTATATGGGCCGAATCTTGCCTCCGCCTATCTCATTGATCGGCAATTTCACCGCCTGCAGCTTTCTGCCCCGTTTGTACCCCATCAAAATCGCGCACTTGACCTATTATCGAACATCTCTATCAGCCAACTGTTTGTACTTGAATAAATCTGTCAACGAAATGATAAAAGCAACAAGGGGATAACACAGGATTCACTGCGCCCCGCGCAGCCCCTGCGGAGTACAAAGGACAAAGAAGGAATATTTTGCGATCACAGAAGCAGTGGGCTGGCAGAATTCAGAGATCCGCTGATAACGCTAGCGCTTTGTTTCGCACTGTGCCAAAGTAGGAATTTTTTGCGATATTGGGGGACTGACGGAATGCTGGGGCCCACTGATACAACCCCAAAGTACGGAGTACCAACGGTCTTTATAGGCATTTCCAAAGAGGCAGCATTGTGACATAGTGGCCTTGTCATTGTTGGTCATTGCCACAGCTAAAGCGAAGGTTGGTGATTTACAAAACCTTTGCACTTTAGTAATTGATGATGCTGAAGATTATCGGATTTGCCGCTACTATAGAAGTGGAAATCAAAATGTCATTTAAGAAGCACATCCATCTGATGTGGGATGAACAACGATAGTAGACAGACTCGTAGTCTTGTGTTCCTTCTGCAGGACAAGCGTATGATGCTAGTGAACAGTATAGATGAATTGCCACAAGACTAATCGGATGAGGACCTTGAGATGCCGACAAACATTATAAGCATCCATCAATAAGCACCAAGTTTACCCCCTCATAACCACAGACAAGCTACTTGTCATCTGCCAAAGTATGTGATTGGCTGAAGTGATCAGCGAAGTTCTTCAGTTGTCAATCGTGATAGTTAATAATCTTGTTATAAATTCCGTTTTTGTGTTTGACTTGTGGTGGTGGGTCTTGAAGATCTCTATGATAAGAACCAGAGTTGGGACTATCGTGGACACCCCACGTTTTCCGCAATGACTTTCCCCTTGGATGTGGGCTTACAGCTCCGACGGGGTTAGGGGAAACTCCGCGGGGTTGAAGTCGGCCGATACTGTTTAGGGGTTATCGGTCTACTCCATAGCTTTTCGTGTCAGCTACTCTTTCAAGCAGGTGGGCAAAAGGATCAAAGATTTTTCTATTAATAATTGTGTAGGGATAGTCAGTCACCTGACACCCTCTTCAATTGAATTTCGGAGTTTTAATAAGGTTGGATGCCTGGTGATGCCTGATAATGCCTGGTTCAACAGGAGCTTCGTAAATAATCGCTTCCTCAATGAGTAATATGAGCGGGACTAAAAGTAACAGTAGGGAAGACGTTGAGCTGGGTATGTTGGCTCATTTCCACCGCAGTCCTTGTACTTTGTACACCTCAGAGAAGAAGAGGAATATTTCCAAGCTCACCGAGAGTCATTGAAACAAAACCGACCAGGTCCTCGAGGGGCCAGAACAGGCAGAATAAGCCAGAACAGCCCGATCAGCCAGATCATGGAGGGTTGGGGCAATTAAAGGGGGTCAGGTGATGCAGTCAGGTGGCACATGTTCGGTATCAAAAGGGCAAGGTGAGATATGAAGTATCAGAAAATCTCCCAAGACCTAAGGAAAAAAGAAAAAAAAAATCTCTGATGGCCACCCGCACTAAAAGCTGACCCCGGACAAAGTACGTTATGCATCTTGGTCGGGATTGAAATTGGACTGGTCAGGGGCTGAGAAATCCTGGAGCATCCCGCGGCTGCCGACCGATCACCTGATGGTCTAGAATTGTTCTGCTTCATAGCCCTTATTCACTTGGTCCGACATACAGTACAGTAATACTCACTGTACTCCGCAGCTATCTAGCTATCTACTTTGTACAAGTGGACTTGCTTGATTAAATTAAAAATGTGCAGGGATTAAGGTTCGTCCGAGAGCGTGTCCGGTGATGCCGGCAGCCCGCGTGTGCGGCGCGACCGAAAGAGTAGATCTGGTTAATCTGCTTTGGCTCACCTGCATCATGATTCTATCTACTGCGTATTGTTGTTCAATGTTGCTACTGTGTCTTCTCCTCCCCCACGCGCCGACCATTTGAATTTTTATTATTCTGGAGCTTCATTGGAATTCCCGCCACCGCGGTTCATCTTCCAATGGGTCGGAATGGAGCCAATTGCTCGTCGACTCCTCCCTCCTTCTTTGTGCTCCATCCAACTGGGGCCACACCCCCCCGATCCACCATGGATCCAGTCCGCGGCTTGCTTGGACAGCACCGGTCCGAAAAAGCAAGGCTACCGGTCCATAACCCATCTATTCGAGGCTATTGGAAGTTTACAACGCCACCGCATGATGTAATACTATTCCCGGCAGACTCGGCGGCGATCAGAGCGATCGGCGGTCAAAACCGGCGGTGACCCTGCAAAGCTCCAGAAGCTCTCCAACATTTTGTTTCTCATTCCCCGGCCAGCTTTGAAATAACTTCCCTTGCTCTCCCTCCCCTTTTTCTACCCTCGTCTCCTCCTTCTTCCTCTCCTCCTCTCCTTTCTCCTTCATCCTCCCATACACAATGGGTCCCCTCAAGCTTAACACCGCGAATTTGTCGCAAATCGTGGCGGCAGGTGCCGGCCGCGTTAAGGTCCCGACTTACCGGCGCGGTCCTGCCCTCAAGGAAGGAATTGTCCATGTCGGCGTGGGCGGTTTCCATCGCGCGCACCTGGCGGTCTACGTTGACCAGCTGATGCAGAACCATGGCGTGACTGACTACGCTATCTGCGGTGTTGGCCTTCAACCCTTCGATTCCGCCATGCGTGATGCCCTGGGCTCCCAGGACAACCTCTACACCGTCATTGAACGTTCGGCCAAGGGCAGCTTTGCCAATGTCATTGGCAGCATCAATTCCTACCTCTTTGCTCCTGATGATCGCGAAGCCGTCATTGCTAAGATGGCACACCCGGATACCCGCATCGTGTCTCTCACCATCACTGAGAGCGGTTACTACTACAACGAGAACACCCACGAGCTTCAGAGTGAGCACCCGGACATTCAATTCGACTTGGACCCCGCCAACGAAAAGGCCCCCCGTACTACCTTCGGTTTCCTCTACGCTGCCCTCGCCCGCCGTCACCAGCAAGGTCTCATGCCCTTCACCGTCATGTCCTGCGATAACATGCAGAAGAATGGTTCCATCACCCGTCACATGCTCGAGTCTTTCGCCCGTCTCCGCAACCCCGAAGTCGCTCAATGGATTACTGATAAAGGTGCTTTCCCCAACGCTATGGTCGACCGTATCACGCCTCAGACGTCTCCCGCCGATAAGGAGTCTCTCGCGAACACCATGGGTATCGAGGACTCCTGGCCTGTCGTCACCGAACCGTTCATGCAGTGGGTCATTGAGGATCAGTTCTCCGACGGTCGTCCGCCCTTCGAGAAGGTCGGCGTTCAAGTGGTCAAGGACGTGCATGCGGTCGAGGAATTCGAGAAGCACAAGCTCCGTCTTCTTAATGGCAGTCACTCCGCCATTGGATACCCCGGTCAGATGGCAGGCTTCAACTACGTCCACGAGGTCTTGGAAAACCCGGATTTCAACAAGTTCGTCTGGCAGATGATGCAGGAAGAGGTCAAACCGTCCTTGCCTGAGATCCCCGGTGTCAACATCGATGAGTACTGCAAGACCCTCATGGAACGTTTCTCCAACCCCACCATCATGGACCAGCTGCCCCGTATCTGTCTCAACGCATCCGGCAAGATCCCCCAGTTCATCATGCCCTCGATTGCCGAGGCTATCTGGGTGAACGGCCCCCTCCGCCGTCTGGCTTTCGTCGCTGCTGCTTGGTTCCGCTACATCAATGGTGTTGATGACAAGGGTAACACCTTCGCCGTCGAGGACCCCATGCGTGAGGAGCTCCAGGCCAAGGCCCGTGCTGGTGGTACTAAGCCCTCTGAGCTGCTGAGCATCACGAGTCTGTTCGGTGACGATCTGCGTAACGACAAGCGCTTCATGCAGGAGATCACCAATGCTATGGAGGACATTGCTCGGGACGGCATCTTAAAGACGCTTCCCAAGTACATTAATTAATCGCTTCTAGATCGGAGCGGTGTAATTAATCTCCTTGCCGGTGTTGAATTTCTACGATTAGGGAATGTTTGGGACTGCAAGCGATATTTATACTTTTTCTTGGTTTACATGTGTCATGCGGGTGCGGTTTTCACAAAAAGGGATGTTAAAGGATAGATAATGATAGATTGATCTAATGCTATGTTTTGGAATTCGGGCCACGTCATAAACTGACGGGCCAATGGTTATGGTACTCACTTCATTCTATTGACATTTTATTCCTTCCCCTGAGATGATGGAGAATCCTAAAGATACAATGCTCCGTAGACTCAAACCCTACTACAGATGTGTATGCTATCCAGGTGACTTCATCGTCCGAGCCACTCAAGGAATGCTACTATAGTAATAGCAACGTGTACTCTGTAGCTCTCAAGCAATGAGCTTCCCGACCGACCATCTACTTCCCGTTACCAACCACCACGAACAATCCCATCGCCTCAACAAACCTTACGCCGCAGTAGGTTGCTAGCTAACTAACGCCGTTACCACAATTCTCGTCCATCACCTAGGACCATAGTTAACCCTGGAATCGGATGAATCATCCCCAGGTCTTGACCGCCCAAGCTCATAGATAATTCTTGGCATCAATCACACGGTCGGTCGCCACTAATCCTTATGCAAGATGACCTGCACCCTTTGTCTTTATCATCTGCATACCAATCCTCCGGCATCAAGAACACGTAACCAATCCAAATCATCATTGCTTGGCTTGACGCATGTATGTGCGATATGTCTGACACGCCAGATTGCACCGACAGATTGAATGAAAACTTAGATATGACATGCTGCAGAGTGCAGCAGTAAGCAACAGATAACTCAAAAGATACTAACTACTCATTACTACCAACTTGAATTCATTTACCTGATTTAAGGCCACGCATCCCTCCATCCGACTGACTCGCCAACAGCCGGTCAGCCAGCCCCTCTCATCCCTTAATGGGAAGGGAAGGGATGGAGATAGAATTAGAAATAGAGTACAATAAGCCCCTTCCGAGATTACCGAAGGTTTAGTGTCGCACACCGAAACTACCACAGCACATTGCCTACCTTGATCTGACTGGCGCAAAAGATGCTTTGTTTGTTCCCCGAATTGAGGGTTGCCCAGTTGGACTTCCATTTACTTGACGATCGAAAAGAACAGGACAGAAAACTAACGGTCCACATTTATGAGTCAGTAGCTTAATCGTAGTCGTCTGTAACTAGTTGGTTACACATTCGTTTCCTGACTTGGATGAGGGGTGCGCGGCCAGTCCAAGAAACGAGCGAGCCGTTTTCTGGTATTTCGCGGAAGGTTCTCCAGTTCGCTTGGCCATCGTTGAAATTGGTGACCGTTCATGGGAGTATCATAGCCAAGCAAGGACAAAGGGTAGACTCAGACTTGTACCATAATGCAAGTGGCGACACTGAGGCTGTGGTAGACATCGTGGAAGAGTTACTCGCACTGGTATAGTTAAAAGAAATGGATGATGCAAAACCTCAAAGACCCCGGGGGGAAAGCACCCCAAGAAGGGTGGCCGGGGTGAGGAGGGCGGTCTGTTTGTCATAAGATACTTGCAAGCCAAATATAAGCAAGCGAGGCAAGGTGGCCGAGTGGTTATGGCGCTGGTTGTTAGTGACCCTTTTCAGACCTTCTTGGCATTTCACCGACTAACAACCCCTCAGTTAGGTTTACCAAAACACCAGTTCGAAAGAGCGTGGGTTCGAATCCCATCCTTGTCATTCTTTTTTCGAAAATATTTCACACGTACTTTTTTGCCCAAAATCCATCCACTCTCCTAATTTTAGCGTTTGATAAAATAGTTTTAACTTTTATACTTATTTTTAGGCTAATTAAATAGTCTTCATGGAGTATGTCAACGGCTGGGCAGACAGGGAAGGCGACTGGAATGGAACAAGGCCGCCTAGCATGATCGCGGTGGGAATATTTGGTCTTTGTGTGGTCTCTCACGGGAGGTCGCCTAGCATACACCCGTAAAATAAATTAGTATTTGGTCTTGAAAGATATGGATGGGAATAAACTATGTATGGCAGATAGGGTTCCGTGGTGTGCACCATGGTTGTCTCACGCTATCACATGATGCATTACATCCATTGAGAATGAATGATAAGTTGACTCTGACCAGCAGCTCTAGTCCCTTGTACAGTGCCCGTGAACTTTAGATATAATCAGTCACAAATCTAGATGTAGTCGCAGTTCCGTTAATCATGTGTCAAATTCTCTAGCAACATCCGGAACTGACTTCAGCAAGTAGGCCACTAACGTAACCCACGGTTAAACGGCCCACACGGTTAGGCGGCCCATCCTACTATCCCATATAAAATATGCTTTTCAGATCTATTATATCTCAGCGAATACTGTATTTGAGTGGTTCTAATATTATAGATAGATTATATATATAAAAATATATATCCTATACATTTTTCAGAATTTTAAGATTTTTATCCATATCAATAGATCTTATTTTACATAATACATATAAAATACAGGTATTGTATTATGATAATCTTTTATATATTTATAGGATTTTTAGAACATAGCTAAAGATTCTTTATACTATTTTAAACTTATATATCAGAATTCTTGTCTCTTCGACTTTTAATGGTTGAGATATCTTATGTTCAAAAAGGATCTTTTATATAGTATTACCAGCTGGGCCGCCTAACCGTGTGGGCCGTTTAACCGTGGGTTACGTTATATCCATCGTATTGACCCGATAATTGTTAGCCATCTTACACTTTATCATCTTCAGGCTTGTTCGGTGTTCTCCTAGGAAACATAGAGCGGGACCGTTCATGACCGTTTTGACTGGCATCATCTGACCCTCTGGAGGGTTGGCGTCCGGGATCAGAAGCGGCGTGGGAAGAGGCCATCCCAACTTTCCATTTGTAGTAGGGTGTAACAATGAAGTCATTTACATTGAAAGCGACGACGATCAATGGGATGGCAACGGCTGCGGATGGTCCAACTGCATCCAGTGAGAACAAATCCAAACTGCATAAGCAGGAAAGTCCAATAAGACATAACATACAGATCAAAGGAAAGATCCACCAGCTTTGAAACTGCGGACGGCCAGAAGGCCCGTGAGGAAATTGGGCGATATCGAGCGCAAAGATGGAAGATAAAAAGGTAAGTGGAAGCTGAAAACCATTATCAGACTTTGCTTGTGGACAGGTACAAGGTGCACTGGTGGCACTCACGAATACAATAGTCACAATGGTGAAGACCATAGTGGTATAGGCCTGTTGTCGTCCAAATGCGGCATCCTGACTTGCAGTATATTTCTCCTTGAGGTCCAAAAACAGGTTGATCTGTATTCTGTGTCAGCCTTGCTTCTCCAATAAGCCAGGAGAAACTAACAGAATCTTGAGCGGATTTTGCTTCGTCCATCATATCTCGCAGTTCATTTTGAACTATACTCGGTTTATGAGGGTGCGGATACTTGAACGGGTAGGGGGTTTTCTTGTTCTTAGGTGGAAATGCCTGATTCCACACAATCTCCTGGTGATTCGAAATGTCTTTGAGAATACCAAGCTCATCACGGATTTCTTTGATCTTATACAGAAGATCAAATTCTTCGCCGAAATCCCGTTCCGGTAATTTTTGAAAATGGTTCTGTTTGACGGCTGTCATAAAGTTTTCCGATATGCTGGCTTCAATATCAATCTGACAATCGTTGATCAGTACTTAGATGTCGGATCTAAACGCCCATACTTACCACATCACGCGTGGACTCTTGAAAGACTTGAAGTGCATCTTTTTGCTCTGTAACAGATTGGCTACCATCCGTAATGGGAACCCTCTGCGATGAGGGATCTGTTGCGATACCAATGATTAGTTCCATCATTTCTGTGGCGGACTTAGGGCGTTGGACCCCTTCCCCAGTTGAATCAGGAGACAGATTGTCCAATATGGCGTCGACTAATCCGTCTGAGCCACCTGTTGTGGCGGTGACAATTGTGTCTATTACAGATTAGCGCAATCCCGGGTTGAACTTTCAAAGCATTGCTAGCACTTGCCGTCGTTAACAATCCAAAGCCAAAGCTGGTCAACAGTATAGATAAAGCTCTTCTCCTGTGTGTCCTTAGTTGGGGGGGCCGATGGGCGCTGTACCCATGGTAACCAGTGACAGAGGCCTCTGCCTTTCGTCTTCTTCGCGACCTGTTCTTGGTCGGACTTTCTCACGTTTTTCATATTTGAGCACTGCTCTTGTTCGGACTTCACATCCTTCATATTCGGACACTGCTCTTGGTCGGAATTGCTCACGTTTTTCTTGTTCGATGTCCCCTGCAAGTATTCTCGAAGCACCTGTTTTTTGTCTCTCAAGACACTATCATCTATTGTTGTGTAGTAATATTCGTGAAGTGTCATAGGCTCATGTCTGTGAATTGCCTTGTGTTCCTTGTGTTGCCTGTTTCTCTCGATTTTCTGTTCATCCGTGTCTTGAGTTTGACTCTGTTCAAAGTTCCTTTCAGATACTGTGAGAAATGGTATCTAGGCGATAGTGTTAGTCTGTGTAAATGTCTCCGTTCCTAGTAACTAACATATAGTGAAATCAGCTTATTTCTGATTCTGGCTTGGCTCTCTGGGTTCATATTGGTCTGTTGTGCCGTTTCAGCGCTTTGCGGAGTATCTGGCTGGATGTCGCTCGCAGTGGCTTTCTTGGTCAAGGTTTGATCCTTTTTACTCGACCAGCACTTCCCGTTTTCCTTTTATATGGAGTGGTTCAGAAGAAATGTTGAACTCGTGGTGATGTTCCGCCATACCTGATATTGTGGTTGAAGATAACGCCTACCCCCGCCGGCAGGAACCTCAATCCAGCTTCGCTTGAGATAGCCAAGTATGCTATCCAGATCCTGCTGTGTTTTCTTGGAATCCATTGCGATCCTCGTCATGAGGTGCTGAATTCAAATTACGAGTAAGCACTCAGCGCGCTGACGAGCACATGGTGTAGGAAGACGAACCTCAATCACTTTTCTCTGGATTAACATGGTTATTAGCTCTCAGTCATACTTTGGCACAATAGTGGAGTTTACTCACACATGTTGCGGGGACGTGTATCCATCTGAAATCTTGGGGACTCTGTTTCTCTTCTTCCCCTGCCTTGCTCTTTGTATTGCCTTCCTTTGATAAAGGCTGGTCGGTTTTCCCTGGGGCTTTATTATTTGGTTGCTTCACCGATGCTGTTGGTTTCACATCTTGGCTTTTAGTCTTTGTACGACTGTCCGGGTCTGGGGCAAGGGGTTTTGTGGGGTCTTTTGACGAGGAGTTTCCATCGATCTTCTTAAGCTCAGAATCAAGTCGCTCCTTGAATTTGGCCAACTCATTGAAGTCATTTTGTACGTCTTTCATGATACCATTCGGCCCTTTGTTGCCTTCATAGATCAGTTCCTTCATCGGTCGTCTCTTGAGCTGAAACTCGACGCTGCTTTTCGGGCAATAAAAATCCACGATGGTGCTCTGGCTGCCGAAAGACTCCAGTGGTTCACTAATCCACTCTGGCAACTGTGGTACGTGGTAAGTATCATCTGTCTGTGGAGGATTTTTGATCTTTGGTGGGTTTTCAAGCAGTACTCCGATCAACTTTCTGGTGGTCTCATCCTTCCTGTTGGGGTTATTCTTCCTGGTGGGATCATCATTCAATTTCTTCGTCAGTAAATCTTGAGCCATCGAGATCTCACTGCTCTTGAGGTGAGCTCCGTTTGACAATAACCACCAAGTAGGCGCCACGCAGGGTTCATCGATAACCCAATGAAGGGTGGTCCAGTGTGTCCGGTCTTCCTTGGTTGTCTTGCTGTGCTGAAGGATAGTCTTAACAACCTCTTCTTTGCCAGGAGTTCCGTACTGAGCTGCTATCTCAACCAAATGCTCCTTGGCACTAGCCGAATTGTCAGACGGTAGTTCATTGTTGGAAATTTGATCACTGAGTTCTTTCCATAGGATGTCACAGATGGCTCGGTGGTTGCTCTTTCGAGCCAAGGTGATTGCGTTGTCATCTTTCTCGTTTTTGCTCAAGATCAAATCAACCAACTTCATGCTATGAGAGGTGTTTTTTCTTTGTGACGGAGGAGTTCCAGCTTTGATATCCGTGGCCTTGTTCCCAGGGTACTTCTCATTGAAATAGTGTAACAAGGTCTGCACCGTCATGATGTGACCCCCCTGTGCCGCCAAATGTAAAGCCGTCATTTTCTGTGCGATAGTAGCAGTGACGTCAATATTGTAGTTCCATATAAGATCTTTTATAAGAACTTGGCGACCGTACTTGGATGCCAGGTGTAGCCAGGTCGTTTTGCCGTCGGGGCTTCCCTTCGCATCGGGAAATTTTTCACCACACTTCTTCATGACCTTCACACTCCCATTTACAACAGCCCAACACATCACCTTGTTGCCCCAGTTCCTACATATTGTTCCATTGGTAAGCCATTCCACAAATACTGGCTCTAACTGCTCCAGTTCATAAGGTGAGGAGAGGCAGATTTTCCCCTCAATCAGGTTGTCGGGGAAGAACGCCTTTGATTCCAGTATCTTCTGCACGATATGAGCTTTTCCCTTACGAGCTGCGAACACCAGTGCTGTATCACCCCTTTCAGTCTTCAAAGAAACGTCAACACCACCACCATTCAATAAGACGTTGGCACAACTTTCGTACTCCGAGTTGATGGCTACCATGAGAGGTGTCTGCCCCGTTGTGCTTCGACGATTCCGGTCAAGCTTTAATTCCCCGGTGAGTGAAAGAAGATGTCTTAGTACACTGTCATTTTTTAACATGGAGGCAAAATGCAAGGCATTCCAACCATCTTCATCAGTATAATGCACATCGGCTTTGTTCTCAATGAGCATCTGTACCACATCAAGATAACCGTCCCAGCAAGCATTGTGTAATGGCGTATATTTATTCTCCGTGGGGTGATTGACATCGGCTCCCTTATCAATTAGCATCTTGGCTGTTTCGAGCTGATCATTCAAGCAGGCATGATGTAGTGGTGTGTGTCCAGTTGCAGACTCTGCGTCAATCTCGGCTTTCTCTTTGATCAGCATCTCGGCCACCTCCTTATGGCCACTGCGACAGGCATAATGTAGCGGTGTATATCCTCTTCCAGACTTTGAGTGGACATTGGCTCCCTTCTCAATAAGCGTTATAGCCACTTTCAGATGACCATTGTCGCAGGCATAATGCAAAGGTGTTTCTTCCAGTCTGTTCTTTCGGTTGACATCAGCCTTCTTATCAATCAGCGTCTTAACCGCTTCTAAGCGACCATACTGACAGGCACAGTGAAGTGCCGTTTCCCTATAATCGTTCGTTGAATCAACGTCGGCAACTTTCGTCAGAAGCTTCTTGATAACTCGTTCGTGGCCTCCCCAAGCCGCCATATGCAGTGCCGTCCACCCAACTGGATATGAAGCACCAAGTTCAACGTTGATGCGTTCTTCATCCAACAGATAATCCACAATAGGTTCTTTCCCAAGCGCAGATGCCAGGATCAACAAAGAGAGGCCAGTGTTGTCCTCACTTTCGTCGGGAAATCGATAATTAAGATCAATTTCAATTGCTCCCTTGTGAGTGAGCAGCTCCCTGAAGCGAGAAAGGTCCGGCTCCTCGATGGCAGTGATAAGGTTTGGCCGGAGACCTTCAAGTTCAGCCTCAGTGGGAGTAGCAGTGCTGTCCACACCAGAAACTTCACTCTTCTCCTGAGCTCCCGAGTATGAGAGGCTTGGCTGTACAGCCTCAGCTGAAATTGCAGTCTCCGGGGCTGGCTCGGCAATTGTCATAGTATCCATTTCGTTATTTTGTGGGGGTTTGGGTAGGGATGACCTGTTTAGGCTCTTCGGGCGAAGGACCGGTGTCCAAAGTAATTGTAAGAGAAACAAGATCTTGTGCTTGTGTGAGGAAAAGGATGGGAAACTGGAGAGTGCTCTCGGATTCTGGGTCCTTTTCAGTTGAGTGACAACACAGTAACCCCTCTTCCTGCGTAGCTTGCAGGGATGCTTACTTCCTTGTAGCTGAATGAGAAAGAGGTGACAAAAGCAAAACGAGCTGGAGGCGCCCGACTGTACTGTCTGTAGTTTTGCATATTATGATACCAGCCTAGCTTGGCCTTTTGCTGGCCACTCAGTACATGTCAAAATAGTCAATAGTATGCGGATTTTGTCCTCTGCGGTGCAGATTGCTCCGAAGGAGGGCAAAGAATACATGGCTGATGTCGTGCTATCTCCCAAATGAATCTCACACGCACGTAAGCTTTCAGTCTGACAGCGTGGATCCCAACTACGTGCAGGAGTAGCTGCAGTTCGGGGGGAGTAGGAAAAGATCCTGTGGTCCGTGATCGTCCACGTCGTGCTTATGCCCGATAAGCCTTGGTCCCCGAGAACCTGCGGGGTATGTGGTGCGACATCGGGAAGTAATTGTCACGGCCTATAGTAAGAGTTATAAGCATATCCACTTCTAAAGGAGGTTTGTAAACCACAAGAACGTAGTAATCTGATATGGGCATGGAGGAATGGGAAAAAGAGAATGAACAGGCCAATGTTTGCGTCAACATGCAGCTGCTGTCTTGACGCGCCTACTGGTTAGTATCTAGTACAGCCACCCTCCAAAAAGCAAACATTTCCTTCCCGAGTGTAATGTACCTGTCGAACAGACATGCTTTTCGTGGGATATTTTATACAGCTTCAACTCTCCTGTCATGCAAATTCAGTGGTAACTGGCATACCATCAAAGATGGCGAATGCTCCGCGTCGGGTTCTAGATCCGTGGTTTAGTTGGTAGGGCAGTCTAGCAGGGAACGACAGTATAATAGTATGTCACATATGATACATGGTGAGTTGGTCTGTGGGTCCACAGGAAGGGGAAGTGTGCTTTACAGCCTTATCCATTTTTTCTGATCGGCGGTAATGAGATTTTTGAAGAGGACAGGAGAGGAAAAAATTGTCGGAAACGTCGGCGAAGGGGAAGGATAGCGCGCTTAAGTGACAATCGCTCCTTTAGCCAGTCAGCCCATGATCTGCGAAGATGCTATGCATCCTGAAACTGCAACATCCGTCATGTTTATTCGGAGGTGAAGATTAGATAGTAGTAGATATGAACAGTAGCGGAAAATATGTGCACAACAGAAGAAGGGCTACTGGAGGTTATCCATATCGACTACAAATTCAACCTCTTCAAAGGCCTCATGGGTTACTCTGCTGGAGTTCTATTCCCCTCTCTAATATCAAACTAATGCCTTAGCGCTGCAAACTGCATTGGCTACTTGCTAAAAACGATTCAGCTATTACAATGGACCTTATCTATGTTTGAACTAACTACTGCAGCGTTAATATGCACGATGGTCGGCTTCTCATTGGCCGAAAGAGCAGAATGGCTTATCTTACGATCAGCTTACTGAACATTGCGCAATGCAATTCGGGGACCTCTGCAATGCTAGTGTTCCCCGACAGTTCGCCGCGTTAACCATGAGGGGGCAATTGGGTAAACCGTCTGCAGACAGCTTAGGACTAACCGTGGAATCACAACCATTCAGGAACAGGAATGCTCCATATCCTTCACTCCAGCGCTAGAAATGAATTTTAGCTAACGTACATTTCCTTCAGTCCAGTGAAATAAAATCGCATATCATATTTCCCTTGAAACGCAGACAAGTATAGTGGTGAACTCGCCCAGCGACTACAGCAAATCTCTTCTAGCTTGGGAATGTCGCTCACTTACTTATAGACGGATCTTTTCCACGGGAAAATGCATCGCTTCGTTTTTCTCGACCTGCCAGTGAATCCTGCCTCATGCGCTGATGTCGGCTAGGGGTTCGGACGGATTGGGTGGTTCTAACTATCAGAGCTATGCAACAGTGGGACAGAATGGAAAATCGGCTCAAAGGGAATAAACTCTAGACGGCTCTCTCTGAAGGAATAATTGCAATATATGCATATATCCAGGAGGAACGTGAAACAGTGTCATCGACCTATCGCTCATCCGGTAAGTATCGGAGGTATATCGGAGCCAACGTAAATCAGCCCAGCAGTGTTGATGATAGTTGCAAGCCGGTTGGTCGCAGGCCTCATTCCCTAGCGATGATGTGAAGTCGGTTTTCAATTGCGCCCGAAACTTGACAGCATCCATGACATATAGCTGGGTCGCAGGATGTAGAACCCAAGTTGTATATATATATAGATAGATAGATGGTAATGGCGCAATGAGTGTTCATCTTCATTAGTATGAATACACTTAACACATACTCATAGCCGTGGAAACCCAGTAAGTGTTCAATTTATCGGTCGGAACTTTGTCTTGAGCTTACCAGCTACTTGCTGCCTTGGCTAATGCACTTTGACAGACAGAACATGCCAAAGCTTGTAGGAGCAAGTGCAGAAAAATTGACCTTTGGTTTATTTACCAAAATAATAAAACTGCCCATAACAAGGCCTGCTGGCCCAATGGTAAGGCGCTTGACTACGGATCAAGAGATTGCAGGTTCGAATCCTGCGTAGGTCATTCCTTTTTGTCATTTTTTTACGATCCCGCTACCCATCATGAACCGTTGATGTGTGCATGTGACCTTAAATGTATTTCTTACTGCGCCTTCCTTGTTTGCATGGTTGCGCTTCTCCCATTTATACACGTCGCATATTATATTCAAACCCCACTCGAAACCATGAGTGGTGCTATCTGGGTGCCAAACTACATAATAGTTGTTCTTATGCGCGAACCTATGCATCAAGATGTCACATCTACGAAACGGTCATCATTAGATATTAGCATTAAGTGGAATCGGTCACTATAAGTATACAAATACAAACAATTCAGTCATAATCATACATACACCAAACTACACCACTCCGCGCATAATCCCCGGCTGAATCTCCTCCAAAATATCACTCAACTCGTCCCACACCCTTTTCTGCGTCCTCTTCCCCTCCTCACTCGTCACAAACGACGATAATTCCGGCGGACACACCACTCCATTCGACATATATTCTCCATGACTTTCCCTCCCCGCCGCCGCAGCCGTCACCAACGTCCTGCTCCCCACTTCTAACGTCCTCCCCAACAACCGCAATACAATCCTAACGACCACATTATCCATCTCCCTGGATAACTGCGACTGACAAAGTCCCGGATTCAGGCAATTCACCACAATATCATCATCCCCAATGCGATCCGCCAACTCCCTCGTCAACAACACATCCAATAATTTCGACGTGCGGTACCGCTCTGCCATCGTCCCATAGTACCGATCCGGCTCATCCAGCGCCTCAAACACACTCACGCCTTTCTCCGTGGGCGCATTCCTCTCAGGAAACTTGGTGAATGCATGGACCTCGCTCGCCACTACCGACAACACAGGAGTGTGTCCTTCTTCTCCCTTCTGTTGACACAGCCTCCTCGTCTCCCTCAACTTCGGCACCAGTAGCACCGCTAACAGAAACGTCGAAATCACATTGACCGTGATCGTGCGCTCATGACCTTCTGCCTTGGAGTACTGAAACGTCGCGAGACCCGCGTTACAGAGAAGGACATCAAGACGGTCGAGCGTAGTGGTTGCGCGGGTAGCGAAGGCGCGGACGGAGTCGTAGGAGGCCAGATCTAGGGGCCAGACCTCGATGGTTTGAGGGTCGCAGGTGGGATGGGCATTGAGGATCTCGGCACGGGCGGATTCACCGGCGGAGAGGTTGCGGACGGCGAGGATGAGTTTGCCCAAAGTGCCGGAGGCGATGTGATGGGCTGCTGCTAGGCCGAGACCCGTGTTGGCGCCTGTTATGATGACGGTGCGGTTGTGGAAGGGCAAGGGAAGGGGTGGGAGAGAGGGGGTGACGAAGAGTTGATTGTAGAGGATTGTCGCCATTTCGATTGTTGCTTCAATGTGATGATTATTGGTGATGAATTGCGGCAGAGGTGGATGGTATATAAAGGTGGTATGGTGGTGATATTATGGAATGATGGAAGACGCGAGCAACATGTAGATCATTACCAGCAACGGATATATCGGTCTTTGGGTTATAGAGTGCGCGATAAAGTGCGGTGATAAGCCGGGTTTAAGGTCCCAGCAGGTCTTTATACACGTGGTGATGTCAAGAGTGGGGCGAGTTTGCTCAGAATCAGAAATTATCTTTGTGAACAAATATTAGATTGATAAGTTTGAAAAGAAAGATACTTCTAGCCTCGTTTGATACGATATCAGATGATCCTGCACCAGGCACCCGTTTTCTTACAACCGTCACGGGCCACTATGACTCACCTGCATAGACACGCGGCAGCTGTATGGCTAGTCATAATACAAATGTAGCTCGCAAATGACATCAATGAGCTATTGAGCCTCAGACTAGACCCTTTCGGTGCCAGTTCAATAGCTTATTCTTTTCTGACGTATCCAACTTGTCACCTATGGTTATCTCGGCAAATCACTTTAACGACGTTGAATACTCCAGATAAGATCAATGCACAGTTTACAAGTTGTAGAGGAGTTTGAATATACCCAAGGACATTACATGCAACTTATATGGTCTCCGTTGTTGTTGTTTCAAGACAATTAATGTATGCTTCGGGGTCAACTACCCCGTTGCGGTCGGAGTTGATGCGATCGGTTAGCCGAGGACGTTAACCGGCGGGGCAGAGAACACCGAGCTATTAAGCGGACAACCGAATTCTATTAAAATGGACTTCAACCTTCTTTTATACTTAATTCAACTGAAGTCTACCTCGAACATATCCTAGTAAAGGTACGTATGCTTGCTGTAGCCTGAAGCACCCCAAGAGGAACCATATTCTAACACCACGCCCAGGATCATCTCCAATATGCCCTTCGAAACCGCCATTACCTCCACCCTCCGGGGCTCTTCCACGGCCCTTGGATTCTGGCTCACGTATGTTCATCCACAACCAGTACTCTTAGCACTTCGTACCAAGATGAACTAACCTCAATTCGATGAATTCAGCCTCCCCAGCGCAGCAGTCGCAAAAACCATTCTGCACGGCCAGCCTCCTAGCCCAGGCCGTTTCAGCTGGGTCCTAGTAGACGCCGAGCACGGATTAATCTCCGACCGCCATTATTATGAGGTTAGTAAATCTGCCTTTTATCCGATGTAGTGCTTCGAATAACCGATAATAGCTTTTCAACGCCATTGGCTCCGAAGACGTAAGCCCGATTGTACGGGTTCCCTGCGCAGAGGAATGGATGATCAAACGGGCGCTGGACGCCGGTGCTCACGGGGTCATGACCCCCATGTGCCATTCAGAAGTGCGTATCCCAATCCCTATATCTCTTGTAAATCATTGGAAAGGACTAAATCTGATAATTGGAATAGGTTGAAGCCGCCAAAATCGTCCAATGGACCAAATACCCACCCCTCGGCACACGAGGCTACGGCCCGATGTTCGCGCCACACGCATTCCCCGGCGTCGCGCCCGGTGCAGAGTACGACGAGGGCTCACAAACAGGCACCATTGTGGTTGTGCAGATTGAGTCGAAGGCTGGTGTTGAGAATGTAGAGAAGATCGCTGCTGTGGAAGGCATCGATGTCCTGTTCATTGGCCCCTTCGATTTGGCGAAGCAGATGGGTGTTACGAGGGGCGGGGAGGAGCATGAAGCGGCTATTCAGCGGATTTTGAAGGCTGCGCATGCGGCAGGGAAGAAGGCCGCTATCTTTTGTACGGATGGCAAGGATTCCCGCGTGCGCGCGGAGCAGGGATTTGATATGATTTCCGTAGTTACGGATGTGGGGGTTTTCAGGGCGGGGATGTTGAGTGAGTTGAGAACTGTTACGGAGGGGCGGTAATTTGGGATCCGGTAATGATAGAAATATAAATGTTTGACTACCAGGTTGAAGTAGAGAAAGCTAATCATTTCATCATGTCTCTTCTATGTGATCGCTATCTTATCACTATGTTAGAGTTCGGGTTGGGTGGTAGCTGTAGTTGAGGTCTTGGGCGCATGGGAATTTACCACACGTAAGTGTCCTCTGGCATGTGAATTCCATCGTTGATGGATGCGCTCTTTTGGCTAGAATTAGCATTCTGTTTGTGTCTAGATTTGAAGCCGGAATACATACCATCGCTCTACCACCATCAACCAAGAGGTAGCCTCCGGTCATGTAGCCCCCGGCTTTGGAACTCAGCATCAGACACGGTCCGACAATCTCTTCGGGATATCCAGGGCGCCCTGTTTTATTAGAGCTGCATTATGCAAGGTGTTGGGCAAGTCACGTACCAGCAGGAGCCCGCTTAGCAGCACCTTCTGAGACGGGATTGAGGTTTTCCGCGTTGCCAGTGGTATCAGCGAACGTCATCTCGCTGGGGAAAATTCCGGGGCAGATGCAGTTAACGCGGACTTTCATACTAATGTCGTCGTTAGGAAGAGCACTTTGGAATCAAAAACATCATAGTTCCAAGTCTGTTGCAGCAATGGATAAGCAGAAAATAGACACATACGGAGAAAATCTACCAGCCAGGAGCTTCGATACGTGAAGAGCTTTGAGACAGAGTTAGCTAGCGTAGAAGGGACGAATGACCGGCAATTAAGCGTACCTGCAGCCTAAAATGATTGTTAGCAATTTGACCCGATGTACTGTTAGTCATGGAGGCACTTACTTTTGAAGCACCATAAGTCACCGTTCCCACGGTCCTAGTTATCTCTTAGTTTCCAGCACTAGCTTTCCATAGGACATGTCAATAGCGTAACTCACCTCTGGTTGGCAAGCCCTGCCAAGGAAGCAATCACAATCACGCTGGGGTCCGAAGACTTTCGCAGCAGCGGAAGAAATCCCACAGTGGTGAAATAGACACCACTGATATTAACTGTCCACATCACACATTAGTCCTTTCCGATATTCTATAGGCAGAACTACACACCATTATTGGTTGTGGTAAAGGATTCGCTTGATTTTATCAGCATTGCACCTCATCGAAGTGAAGAATGCGGCAACTTACTCGTCGACACTTTCCCACAGCCCCTTTTCAACAGCGTCCGCTATTCATCCATGAGCAAACAAGCAGCCACCAAACACACGGGAAAGGTGGCCATACGATCATTGGGGTTCCAAGGAGGATAGTCCGTCTTCCCAGGCAGACCAGCATTACTAATAAGCACATCAACCTGTGACATACTAGTTAGCACATCCTTCTGACCTCATCAAATCCATCATCTGCGTACATGGTTCTCCTTCTGCTTGATTTGTTCAACAAGCTGGGCACAGCCGTCTTTTGTGCTCACATCGCCCTTGATTCTATAGAGATGTGTCATCAGTTTTCATTCCAGCCTCAATGGTGATTGTAGACCAGGGAAGCGACTAACGGTATAACTTGTCCACCGAGTGTCGCCCTTCCACGTAGTTCTTCCGCGGCCTTCTCAAGGACTTCAACACGACGTCCCGTGATGTAGACTTTGGCACCATTAGTAGAAAAGCCCTCCGCGATCGCTGCAATAGACTCAAAGTTAGATCCTAGACTCCGGAATATATGATCCTAGCTTGCCTTTGCCGAGTCCGGTGCCTCCGCCGGTGATTACGACGATCTATGTCTCCATTAGACAAGGATAGTAACGTGGATGGTTTATACGTACCTTGTCCTTAACGCCGAACAGGTTGGAAAGCTGGAGAGACATGGTTTCGCGGATGTATCGGATAGCCGTGGAGAAATTTGAGTAGCCTCGAAAGAGTCTATTGTATTGACCTGGTTTTAATTATGACCACGATAGATGGACAAAAGATAATTGTTGAACCTTCCAGACAAGTGACGACGAGGGCGTGGTGAGCCGCGGGGTAGATAAGCGCCGGAGTTCAGCCGAAGCGTGCTCCAGCCAGTCATGGACGAGGTAGCTTTTAGAAGTGACACATAAAAGTAGCACCGCAATCTTGAGTGAGCTCTAATTGAACAAACATTAATAGATCCAGTAGCAGATAATTTTACGATACTTTACTCTGGTGATAGTCCCCACATAGAGAATGAGCCTCCGCTGTACGTGATTTTGGAAAGAAAACCAAGTCATAAGTTCGTAATTTTTCATACATCGTAATGTATATCTACAAGATCATGAAAGAGACCGTAGCCAGGACAATAAGAAAGACTAAACCCTGCCTATTAGTCCCACCCATCATCGACAAACTGGCCGCCGACTCAGCAGTATGATTGGCAGACCCATTGACAGCAGTGGGTTCGTCGCCCAGCCCCAATGGCAAACCCTGATAACTAAACGTTAGATTTTGCGGAATGGATGTGTTGTAGCACTGGCCATTCGCAATGTCTAGATTCGTCAAGTCATCAGGATGCAAGAAGAACATGTAGTTCGACTGATTAAGCTTTTCAAACCCAGACGTATCGTATGGGAATTTGTCACCGGAGTCAGTGGCGCTCGTGTTCCGAAGAAAGATACATTGCACTTGGCCTGGAAAGTCGGTCGCCATTTCTGGGTAGTCACGCATGACGTCGCTGTTGCTGGTGTCGGCGATGAGGAGAAACTTGCGATGCGGAAATGTCTCAAACACCTTTTTCAGCAGGAATTTGCGGATAGACAGGGTGGCGGAGACGTCGCTAAAGTTGAGGGGACGGGTGTCGAAAGACCCGCCGGGGTAGTTGTCATAGATGAATTGCATGTAGTTTCGGGTGACTTGTTCGGGAGTCGTCGTCTGTAGTGTGGTGGTGAGTACGCAGGAACAATACAATAAGGGACATTTGGTAGACTAACTAGGTAGTGAAAGTGCAGGTTGGGGAGACTGATAGACCAATTGCGATAGATGTCCGGCATATTCTCCCATGGCCGGAAGGGGCGTGCGAACGAGTTGAGTAATCCTTGCTCGGGCTCATAGATTTTGGTGACCCGTAGGATGTCATCGATGTCCGAAACGACAGTGAGCCCGGTCGGAGGCACAAGATAGGCGGTGCTGTTTCCAATGGTTGCGCCCTCCACATGAACGTTAAGCCGTTGTATCGCCGAGGTTTCGTTACCTGCCGTCAAGCCGTTACTGGAGATTGGCACGAAGGTGTCAAAGTCACCTTCGACCGTGGTGTTGTAGGGCAGAGTGAGGTCTTGGGTGCCGCCAGTGGTATTAGAGGATCCACCGCCGCCTGGCTGTCCGCTGGATCCCTGACTCGGGGCAGGCTCTAAGTGGATCGTGTTTACAGCCACGTCAGGTTGCTGGACGACTAATATTTCGGCTGTTAGATTCCGGGCCTGTTTCTGCTCGGATTCAGAAAGGTCGGATATGCTTGTATTGCCGAGGAATACATCAGCCAAATCATTCAGATCGGAGATGGAGGTGTTGGGCTGCTTGTAGACATTTCCGTGGAAGCGAACGTTCCAGCCCGAGCTGGTCCAGTTGGCATATGGGTCGATATTCAATACATTGGTGGGCAAGGCTGCCAACTCAGCGCTGTTCAAGCCCAAGGAGCTCACCACTGCATCTCCAGTGGGGAAACCCTGGAAGTAGTTGGGCACGCCCGATGCGACCCAGGAGGGTAGGTCGGATCCCAGGCCAGAAAGGATGCTGTTAATATCAGAATCGACGTCACTCAAAATATTTCGACCAGCAACTCGTGAAGGGTGATGCTGAACCGGCGAAGGTGTGATGACGGGCTCGGGCGGAACGACATTTTTGACGAACGCTGTGGGCGCTGGGATCGCGGAGACAACTGTAAGAAGAGCTGCCTGGAGCAGGGCCTGACAGGCAAAGCTTGACCTGCTCATTTTTGATTCTCAAAGTAGTGGGGATAGACCTTTTGGCGCAGGAATAAGAGTAACATGGCTGTCTGTATTGTTATATAACAAATAGAACATCCACCAACGTCATAGCCGTGCAGATCACTGGAACTCCAGGGCCACACAAGCGATTCATCCATTGGGTCTGGACGGCAAGACTCTGACCCGCAGTTAATTAACATATTCGGGCGACAAACCAGATTTCTGGATCAGGGACAGATCAGGAACAGATCAGGGTCTTCATGCGTCATGGTCCCGGAGATGTGTCCACCACATGGATGCCGGTGCTCACCCCCGTTGCGTCATACTCAGATGGTACGCGATTCCCAAAATTCCACTGCTGTTCCATAGAAATTGCCGTTATTTGATGGAGAACTACCGTCATATCGTGAATTTCATACTGGCAAGGTAAAATTAGCCACCTCCGTCGCACTAACATTATATAGGTAGCTTGGAATCGCATTCCTCGTCTTGGGTTAGGTTGGTCCGAAAGGCCCTTAATCACAGTACCTTGTAGCAGGTGATAATCTGCGTGATCTTCAAAACATTCGAGTCCTTCCCAAGAATAAAATACAAAGTACTAAACATATCAAGCCGGTTCGGATGCAGATCCGATCGCTGGTTTGTCGCTCCAGTATCCACATCGCTCTTTACCATGGCGATCGAAAGCCGGAGTCCAGCATGGGAGAATAATTAACGGAGAGAAGGACGAGAAAGAAAAATTTACCCAAATAGATATATTAGAATAAAGAATAAGCAATAAATTATAACTTTATCAAAATAGAATCCTGCTGGCTTCTATAAGGGTATGTGGTCGAGAAGGATGCTATCTTTGTGAACGGTCTGAAATTCTCTCCCCGTTGGGAGCATAACAGTGGCATTAAGCGACAGCTCGGCAATGAATCATCCTCCGCAACCCTCCATAGGAACCTACCAGTCGCATACTTTGCCCTCGATCGATTGTTGCCTAATAGATAGATTGTGTCGCATTTATGTGATTTGCACCAACGATACTTTGTATTCTTATCTCCCGAGTCCAGGTAACCACGTTCTAGCCTCGAGTTGAGGCTGTGTAGGTTGCCGGCGGTGCCCCGATCTGCATGCATGTCAGCGTGTCGTGGCTGACGCTAACTCGCTCACTTCATCCAATACTTATATTGACGGCTATCTCATCTTACCATAGATTTTGTCTTGTTCAACTCACCCTTCTTCTGCGACACCAATATAATATGCCTTCTGCGGTGCAAGCCGTGGACTTTTCCTGGAGTAGCGTACTGATCTCCTCCACCCCATTAGGTTCTTCACATTCTGACCCGCTCTACCAGACTGCGCCAGACCCAGCCCTGAATTTCGTCCCCTGCTACCAGGACTATCTGTGTGCACGTCTTGAAGTTCCCCTAGACTGGTCAGCCAGTGCCACTGAAAATACAACGGCCACCTTGGCCGTCATAAAACTGCCTGCACAGGTAGACCCTGCCGACGAGCGTTACGGTGGCTCTATAATCGTGAACCCAGGTACGGGCAACAATGTCATTACCGCTACCATTCTGGCCCCCACCACGGTTGCTCACTACAAATACAGGTGGTCCTGGCGGGTCCGGCGTGCAGGAAATACTTGACCGAGGGAAAGAGATTCAGCGGATCGTAGACAGCTCCGATGATAGACAGCACTCTCGCTATTTCGACATTGTTTCCTTTGACCCCCGTGGCGTGGGAAATACCCTCCCTCCCTTGACATGCTTTCCTGATCTGCTGTCTACTTACCTCTGGAGTGAGGCCGTGCAAGCTCATGGCTTGGTAGGTAGCTCCGACCATGCAGCTGATCATCTCTGGGCCCGCATGCAAGCCCTAGCCACATCGTGTACGGATCCCCATAAGGATGGTGCGGATATTGGTCCGTACATGAATACATGGAGTACGGCACACGATCTGCATCATATTGCTCAACTGCTCCAGCCGGACCCTCACGCAGACGCAAAGCTGCAATACTGGGGTTACTCGTACGGGACTCTGCTAGGTGTTACTTATGCAACTCTCTTCCCGAACCAAGTCCACCGGATGGTGTTAGACGGGGTAGTAGATGCATTAAGCTGGTACTCTGGTGATATGTCAACATCTTTCCGGGATGCGGATTATATACTAGAAAGTTTCTTCCGCTACTGTCATCAGGCAGGCCAACCGAGATGTGCTTTTGCTAGCCCATCCGCCAACGGAGAAGACTATGGAAACGCAATAAGCGACCTCCAACAGCGTTTCACGTATATACTGTCTGATCTGAAAGCATCCCCCGTCTGGACTACTCATCCAAACCCAGACATAATCACCTATTCTGACGTGAGACGTCTCCTAAAACTCGCGTTGTACGCACCGCTCGACCTTTTCCCCATTCTCGCTACCATCCTAGCAGATCTTGAACAACGCAACGCAACGAGCATGGCCGGATGGAAAACCATGCTACGCGAGGAAATGCAGCCGACTCACTGCCTCGATCCAGAATGTCAGTCTCATGCTCCGTGCCGTGAAGCATGCCATTACTCGTTCCGCGTAGAAGTGACTGCCGGTACCGTATGTCTGGACTTGAACCAGAAGCTACTGAATACCACCCGCGAAAAATATTGGGATAAGTATCTTCGGCCTTCCATTGAGAGCAGCCATTGGATGGGGGATACGTTTGCAGACTTTTTGATGCCGTGTGCTAGGTGGAACGGTCGGGGACCGGGGGATTTCAAAGGTTCGTTCTAGTCTCATTGCTCCTAGGTGCTGCCTAAGTACTAACCTGAAGAAGGACCTACCGGGGCTCAGAATACGTCCACACCTATACTCTTCGTCAGCAATACTTTGGATCCAGTGACTCCACTTGGCGAGTAAGTGTCCCGTCACCCTGTTATCTGTCTATGTACTTGCATCTACGGCCTATTAACGATAGTATCAGCGCCCACGCCATGTCCGCTCTGTTCAAGCAGTCTGCCGTATTAGAACAGCATGCTGAAGGTGTGAGTACAATTTCTCTACCTATGCTTTCGGTTTTATTCAGAGATGTATGTTCTAACCGGACGTCATTGTAGCATTGCTCCTTCGCTTCGCGTTCGAGGTGTACAGACAATTATATCCGCACGTATTTTCAGACCGGGGAGCTTCCAGCACCAGGCACGCGATGTGAGACAGATATACGCCCATTTGGGGTGGAGGAAGTGTCAGATGGAATTTCCCAAACGGAGTTGGAGAGGACGGAGCTATGATCTATCTTGGTACATTGCCCTGTCAATACTAATTAATAAGTGAGTAATCTCACCAAAACCATTAATATCAGGTCTATGAGAAGATGCATTGTTTCTATCTGTTATGAGGAGCTGATATAAGGCATATATATTTTCTGTCAGAATAATGGATGATTGTGAAAAGAATGCCGAAGGAACGAATGTTTTCATACTGTGATCCCGCGTAGGCGAGGTCACGTGCAAAGTGTCGGTCGCGGCCCCAGCACGTCGCAGTCTCTTTCTGCTGCTCAGCGCTGCTGAGATAGGATATCACATTGACTGCTGAAGCTGTCCAACACTCTCTCTATAACTAATTGACACACCCAAAAGAGCCACTAGTCCCCCGTGTATCCAACAGGTGCCAGATAAGTGGTCGGTCACCGGACGCGTTCCGCCAAGTCCAACACAGTGTCCAACCACAATCAGTTCATTCTCAAAACATAAAACATCTCTCGATTGTATACTAGTCCGTCAACATGGCCCCGGGAGAATAACTTTCGTTGCGCCATATACCGGAATTCGTAAAATCTGCCTCTTCACAACCTGCCACCCAAGCCGATTGCATTCCGACGACCTTGTCGGGCCTGATCTCAGCCGTATCGCAGCGCTTGAGAGGCAGGCTCAATTTGCGGATATGGGACTGGGAAATTCAGCATACGCTCAAGTGTCTCGGCTTGGAGCATCTTCTTCGAAGCGATCTACCTCGCCCCGACAAAACTCACGCCAAATTTGCACTCTGGCGCCATTGGTCAATCACTGTCCGAAGATGGATGAGTCGCCAGCTCTCTCGCAAAATGAAAGCGAAGTTGGGGGCCTCTCGCTGTGGTAAAAAAACACGCGGATGATGCCTACAATGTCATCCGAGATCTTGGCTCGCACTACGACCACGCCATATGCAAGGCCACGTGGTTCAAGCTCATTAACATGCGGCGGTTTCATTACACTACTGTGGCGCAATACGTTGCCAGTTTTCAGCGAGCATATATTGACGCGAAGGAGTTGAATTGCGGTATTAGTCCCTACACCGCACTGATTGCGATCCTTGGTGAACTCGATTTAGATCTTCCGCATTGGGTCGCCACGGTGTCATTATTCTTGTCTGAAGATGCGGTGACCGATTATACTGACGCTTGACTTTGTCAAAGCCTGTCGCATGGTAATAGAGCAAGATGATATGTTGAATCAAAGGAATTCTGGGGTTGCGAGAGGCGGGTGATTTCTTCCACTTGTGCCTTTCGAGAGAATAATAACCCAAGATGTGAGAAAGAGAAAATGCAGAGAAATAAGGGTCGATATCTAACCTGTACGGTGGTTGGGAAATTATCGAATTCCTTATCCTCAACATTGAATGAGACAATGTCAGTACCCTTGCAATGGCCAATGCACCACAGCGATGACCTATCACACTAGGGATTGGGCGTGTTTTAATATCCCCTTCCCTATGCTCAGATATCCGATCTCATCTCTATCTTTCGAACCAATCCTCATTTCACGAAAATCTAACTTCAACGTGGAAACCAAGCACATACTCCAGAATGATCAACAATCAAGTCTTCCGTTGTTTCCGCCATTTGAATATGAAGATCAAATAGGTCGCCAACACGGCCATCGTGTAATTGAAAAGAATGAATCCAATGAAGATTCCGACGTTGTCACCCCGTTGTGAATAGCTCATGGCATATTGCTTGACCTATATTTCCAAGAGGGCGTGTTAGCAGTTCTTATGTGGACGAACGGAAGTGAACAGGAATGGAGGGAATAAAAACCTACATATTGATCACCATCCGCATAGGCACAGTAGCGACACTCCTCAGTTGCGTCAGGGTTTACTAGGTAACCTGTGGAATCCTCTGAAGCGAAGAAGTCAGCTGCATACGAGGCACATGTCTCCCCGACGGGCACATGGAATGTGGTCAGTTCGGAGTCACGGCAGGTAATCTGCAGTGAATGCATGGCGTTGGTACCAATCCCCTCAATGAAATAGAACAACGGGGAGATATTATAGAACCAGCGCCATCCGCGAGGTGTCAGAGGTGGGGGTGAGAGAGGTCCATTGAAAGTATTTATCACCAGCCAGACGAAGCCAGTGGCCACCTGTGCGGCCAGCACGGTGGGAAATAATGCGGCCATTAATTGAGCAATACTCGCGACGAACAATGAGTAGAGCTCGTACATGAGAAAAGCATAACCAGCGCGCGTTGAGATGGTGAAGTATCCGACCATGTAGTACCACAGAACCCAGTATAAAAGTCCTCCCAAGAGCGTGAACGGAATCTCCACGAGAAGCGCGCTGATAGTAAAGACGCTCCAATGGTATACACGTGACTCATTCTCCCGTGTCAGGAATTGATCGCGCAGGAGGATGAAGCGAGGTTCGATCTGGAGGCTGAGTACGGGTCCGGTGATCACTCCGACGAAGATAGAAAACATGCGTCCGCGGGAGTCAGTGAGATCGTTGGACAGCTGGAGATATGTGAGCCCGTTCATCAGCCCCATCCAGATGTTAAGCTGGATCTTGCCCAACACGTAGTCTGAGTCGCGCCAGTAGTTCGTGAAAGCCCGTTGGGTGACCACTCGAATCTGCTCGAGATTGGAGGCCGCATATGCTCGATCAGAGCCTGACGACAACAAAGTATTTCCTTCTCGTGGTTGAAGGAAGTGTTGAAGCTGCTTTTGGGTGGAGACATACTCGGGCGACTGCTGCCAAGTCTACCATGTTCGGGAGATGAGAAATGAACTGCGTAAAAGCAGGGTAATTCGTTGAGGTGGGGATGAGGAATCATACCTTGAACCAGTCTACGTCGGGCTCTCCGCTGACTTCCAGAATGTAGTCCGCTGGATATTCCGTTTCCCGGCAGCATCGCGTATACCGAGAGAAGTAATCGATTATAGTTTGGCACTGAGACCCTAACGGACCAAAATAAATAGTTTTCCCACCTGGAACCAGCAGAAGCAAATTATCAAACTGTTCGATCATCTGCGCAGAGGGTTGATGAATCGTGCAGAGAATGGTCTGCCCGGCATCGGATAGCCTGCGCATCAGTTGCACGATGGAGAGTGCTGAATTGCCATCCAACCCGGACGTCGGCTCGTCAAGGAAAAGAACAATGTCTGGCTTTGCAGCTAACTCAACCCCTATGCTGACCCGCTTGCGTTGTTCGAGGTTCAATCCTGCCCCTGGTACCCCGATAATTGCTTCGGCAATATCTTCTATTTCCAGAAGCCGGATGAGAAACTCCACGTGATGCATCTTCTCTTCC
Organism: Aspergillus neoniger CBS 115656; assembly: GCF_003184625.1. Taxonomy (NCBI): domain Eukaryota; kingdom Fungi; phylum Ascomycota; class Eurotiomycetes; order Eurotiales; family Aspergillaceae; genus Aspergillus; species Aspergillus neoniger. The sequence continues at coordinate 109,865 of NW_020291174.1, read as the reverse complement.
CAGGCGACCGCTTCTGAGCGGCGCAGGCATGCGCTCAGCTGGAGTGCTTCACGCACTGTGGACGATGCTAGATGGATATCATTCTGGTGAACGAATCCTGTACGCCGCCCCATCGACGCCGGAAGTGTCTGCCCATTCAGATAGAGTCCGCCAGATATGCGGCCAATCTGGATACGCTGAGCTAGGGTATCAAGAAGCGTAGTCTACTCATACAGGAGGTCTGTCAGGCTTTGGGTCTATTTCAGCGACCGACATCATAGAATCGGCTCGACTTACCTTGCCAGCTCCCGACATTCCCATCAACGCAGTCATCTTTCCTGGTTGAAGCCATCCTGTACCATAGAGCCTGGTAAGACTTATACTTTATAGAGGACAAAGAACTAGGTCTTACCTGAAACTTGGTGAAGCAAGTTCCTTCCATCGTCAAGTTCAAGTGACAGTTCATGCCAAGCAAACACATTTTGAATGTTGTCCAGACAACCGATAGTAGGGATCTCACCGTTGGAGATGGGTCTGATTTCTTTGGAGTCAGTGACATATGGTGGCTTCTCAATGTCCGTCGGACGGCTGGGTGAGGCGTTCGCCCACGATGGCAGCTTGCGGTAAAACACCGTTGCTATTTGCTCAGATGCATGACGAAATCGCTCCATTCCAATTCTAAACAATAACTAGAGTCATTTTATAGCTGAAGATGGATACTCTCGGGAAAAGAAACTTACGTTACCACAATTGAAAAGAAGACGAAGAAGGCTGCATTTATTGCAACATTTCGCCACAAGTGGAAGTAGTTGAATCCATACTCGACCATCAGGTAGAGTCTTCCGGAAAGATTCAATTGGCCTGCTACGGACCCAGACACTGCACAGGCCTGAAGACCCGTTTCATTGTATGATGCTCCCCGAGGGACGATGTTCTGCAGGCTGCATGCATATAAGTTGCTCCCAATCTCGTTGAGGGCGATGGACTCGAAGATATAGTACATGGGCTATACAAGTATTGAGGAGGTTAGCACATTCTGTATGGAAGTCTTACGGTGACCTTCCGTTTCAACTTACATCAAGGTAGCGGATCCATGATAGCCAGACCTTCATTCCTGGAGGTGTGATATAAAACCCCGTGTAGATGATCAGCACATTGAGTAAGAGCCCAACGGGGAGAATGGCCCGAGTGATAGAGTTTGTGAAGACAGCTATGGCTCGAAACATAACACTCAGTGCCATCAGGCCCATGTAGAGACACACTAGCCATGTGAAAAAGTTCCCCGCCGTACGCTGGAAGCCAATCATCCAGTAGATGGGAAGCGAGTACAAGATGAAGATCAACTTCCAGGGTACGTCGGCGAGGATCTGACCGAGCGCGTAGGCCGCGGGTCGGTAGAATCGCAACGCCTTCTGCTTGAGCAATATCGGGCGTTGGACAAAGCTATTCCCAAATTCGGCAGAAGCCTGCAACCCCATAATCAAAACGCAGAAAAAGAGGGCCGATGCGCGTGTATAAAGCCCTTCTGTCACGGCTCTCTGATTTCGGAACAGAGTGCCTAGAAGCAGAGCTTGGATGATTGTCCCGGCCGCCTCAGCAATCCAGGCAGCCCGATCAGTCAAAAAGACCTGATAATGGCGTACTGTACACTCATATACCTGACGGTACAAAGGCAAAGCGTATTCTGATGCTCTAGAATCTTTACTTGTTGCTGACTGAGGTGGCTCAACAGCCTCACGCACCGTCTGCTGGTAGAAGCTGCTTTCTCTGAACCGGGCCTCAAAATCAGCGGGTTGAACGGGAACCGGCCTCTGGGGGTTTTCCCAAGTTTGCCGACCTGCCGGAGGCCCTGACATAGATGCAAGGAAGTCGGAAACCGAGATCCTTGGAGAGCAGTGAAATCCGAGGGACTCGAAGTAGGCTTTTGCCGATGACGCCGGGCCATAGTAGGCGACATGGCCGTCATTTAGAACTAAGATCTCATCAAACATTGAAACTGCAACATCACTAGCTTGATATAAAGACATGGCGGTCATGCATCGACTGCGGGTGGTGTATTTGCGCATGGTAGTGAGAAAGCGGATGGCAGTTGATGAGTCCAACCCCCGAGTAGGGTTGTCAAAGCAGAACAGACTAAGGGACATGATCAGCTTCTTTGGTCTGTTGTGAGAAGTACTGGATGATCTACCTTGCACGCGTGCAGAGGGCCTCAGCGAGAGAGACACGACGACGCTGGCCGCCGCTGACTCCACGAAGATGGTCGGTTCCAATTCGGACTTGAGCTGCATGAGCAAGACCCATCAGCTGCAGAAGGTTTTGTAGGTCTTCTTCAATCCTGGAGGCTCTATTCGGATCAGAGTTTGAATGCCGGGCATTGAGAGCGAACCTAAGCGTGGTGCTGACAGATAAAGTTGGAAAGTGGATGTCATCCTCCCCTGTAAACGTGCATAGCCATCTTAGCTAGTGCATGATTCAATTTTGGGTGTGGGAAAATCATACCAACGAAGGCCACCTGGTTGGGCCTAATTCGCCTCGCTGTCAAGGCATCCATTGAGCCATACCAGACGTCACCCTCCATTCTTAGATACTCGTCCCTCATGTTTGACAAGGCTTTCAGCACGGTGGTGCACCCACTGCCCGGGCGTCCCCCAATCATCAACATTTCTCCTTCGCGGATTGTGTCCGTCAGACGCTGCAGAATGGGTCGAGATGGAATTTCCTTTCGCGTAAACCAGGTCACCGGGTTGGCGAGCGTTGTTAGACGTCGTAGAGTGTCGGGAACATCGGACATCCGTTGGCGCTGGTTTCAAGTCAGTGTTATGGAATCTCTTGTCACCTTCATGTGTCGGAAACAAACCCCAACCCCTGCGCCTATGACTGACAATTCCTTAAATATGATGCCACCCAAGCGCTCTGACTCACTGGTAGTCTGGCGATCAAGAAAATTGGCAACCAGTTGATCGATCTCTGCATCCTGATGTGTCTCTTGACTTCCATTGTACTCATTATTTTCGCAGCCCAATGTCTCCATGATATACGTATCAAGCTGGTAATGTGCTTAGCTACGCTCTATAGTCATCTCTTGGGCGCGATCTGCTAGGACTTTAAAGGAGCTCCCAAGAAGCCTTCAAGCACCGAACCATAGGAGAATGTGCCGGATTACCAAATGGGGTAATGGTTGCTCCTTATGGTTAGACCAAGGGCCAGCTCCACTCTCAGCGGAGTTGGCCGACTTGGTGGACAGCATTGGGAAGTAGAGATAAATAGCAGACACGAAGGCGTAGGAAAACGAAAAGATGAAGAATTCTTGTTTTTATCACTCACTCAAAAATAATTAAAAGTGTTTTCGCAAGAACCATGTCAGGCTCCCAGGTTGATCCCGATCAGTTCACTCGTGCGGGCTGCATAACGCGGAAATACTACCGCGATGTCTATTCCACGATTGATCCATCACAGCCAGAGCTATCCCAAAAAGATAGAGTAACCATCGTCACGGGCGCAGGAAAAGGAATTGGTCGAGTGAGAACAGGCCCGACCCCTTCACAGATGCAATCACGACTGACCTCCGTGATACTCCAGACTATTGCGCGAGCTCACGCCCAGTCCGGCGTCAAAGGGCTAGTCCTGATGACTCAGTCGGCTCAGTCGGCTGAAGAGACCAAAGCAGTCTTGCAAGCTGAATTCCCCTCTGTTGATGTGCTGGCTCTGCCCACGGACATCACCAATGAGAAGGAAATAGCGCAGGCTTTCGACACTATCAGGAACCACTTCGGCATCGCTCACACTTTGATCAACAACGCCGGTGTTTTTGCCTCGATAGCGCCCGTTGCCCAATCAGACTCCAACACATGGTGGAAGGACTTTGAGGTCAACGTACGGGGGACATACCTTGTCACCGCGGCATACCTGCGTCTGATCGCCGCTGAGAGCGCTGATTTTCAGCCCACTGTAGTCAACCTCATTTCCATGATTGGTCTGACGCCGCCTGGACTGAGCAGTTACTTCATCAGTAAACTGGCTGTGGCAAAGTTCACCGAGTTCGTCACAGCCGAGAACCCTCAGGTTGCCACCTACAGTCTCTCTCCGGGTATCGTACAAACCAGCATGACCCTGGATTCATTTAAGCCATTTGCTAAAGACACTGGTATGTTCACAAACATCACAACTGGCAATTCAAGAGCCCTTAGGCTAACCAGGGCAAATTCCCTTGGTCTGTAATAGCGGAACTCCCAGGTGCCGTGACCGTCTACTTGGCCACGAAACGGCCACAATACCTTAATGGACGTCACCTATCCTCCAATTGGGATTTGGCAGAGCTTGAAGACAGGAAAACTGAGTTGTCCTCATCAGATTTACTGAAAGTGGGTCAGTTCATCTGATGAGCTTTCACTACAACCCTCTGGTGGGGAGCTACTTTCACGCAAAGGCCTCGCGTTCCCGTTGTCTATAAATGAAACTAGCAGTCCCTATCATTGGTATGTCCAAATGTGATAGGCTAGTATATATCTTGTAGTAGGCATTTGAAACTCAGTTATATTCGATATGCGCACATGCATATGTAACGAGGACGATAGTGGTTGTAAGGTTCAAAATTTAGTTCCCAAATGTATCTCAGGCACGTCCATCAACATATCACTGATTTCATGACAGTAATCAGACCAGGTATTAGGGCCAACAGTATCTGCAAATGACCACAAAGCATTCTCCTCGGATGCGAAGGGCAAAGATTGCTGGTTCTCTGCTTCCATTTGTTCGTCGGTCTGCACCCTCCGATAATCATTGCGATCACTGAACGCTGACGATTGAGAACTCAACAAGTCTATGAGGGCACTAACTCTCCCTAGTAGATACCGTGTCCGTTGAGCTGCTCGGGATGCAATTGGATTATCTCCCGCCCCTCAAATATCGGAAGTGATCGCTCAACATGTTGCTGAGCAAGTGGGAACCAGTAGCATAGGGGGTAGGCCAGCATAAACCCTACAAGGGTCAGAACGGCATTCCACACGTACTGGTAGATTTCTGGACATCCATAAAGAGCATCATTGTAAAGCATGCGAGTGTGTATGAGGTCCGTGACGGTTAGCGCGTGTTGTAGTGCCGTGGTAGCGTGTATATCGGCTTGTGGGCTCCGTTGCGGAACTGAGCCTCGACTTGGGAACTGGATAAATGGTCGGTGAGCCCAGAGTATGATGTCATGGTATCGAAGCTCTAGAAGCGATTTTTCTAAGGTGAGCGCTGGGGCCTCATGAAACGACAGTGTTGCATTCTGATCATGTTTCAGCCGACTCATGGAAGAGGTAACCTCGTCTGGTTGATAAACATTACATATAAGTGTAATGTTGGTGTATAGGTTCGCGTCCAAAATTTGATCTCTCCATCGGTACAGACCCTTGATTTCCCGCGACAAAAAGTGCGCATGGCGCTCGATTTGATCACATGGATCTATTGTCCCTGACGCATCACGCACATGACGCTCCAGATCCTCGGCCATCTTCCTTGCCACAACAGTGAGCGATATCGATGCCGAATGGAATCCGAGCTCTGGGGTACCCCAAGGATCCTGCGGGCTTAAATGTGGCGTGTTGAGTATCGCATCATCTAGAGAGATAGCCATAGGCTTTCCCAGAAGTCGTGAACAATGGAAGTCGAGGTGTACCAATGTCCACCAAACATGACGACGCGTCTCAACCTCATGTGTGGTCGCACGAGTTACCAGGGGGTGCTGTAAATCCAGCGACTGTGCGAGTCGCATCGCCACGCCAATAATATTATATGCTGCTTGGTACTCTCCAGAGTTCTGTAGAAAAGCGGCCATGAAGAGATGTCGCTGCACGTCTAGTAAAGAAGGCTCTGCGTACAAGAGATAGTCGCTGTTCGTCCCAAGAGCCCTTTGGAAAAAAGCAACATATAGGCTAGCTAGCGAAGGGGCTTGATGGGAATGCTCCCCTGCGTGTAATGATACTGAGCCCATTTGAATGCTTAGCAAGCGGTTCTGAAGCCCAGCATAATGGACTGATTGTAAGCAGTAGGCCATCAGCGCTTGCCGCAATGGCTCAGACTTTTGACCCGACGTGATCGTCAAGTCCTCCGGGCTAATAATCGGCATTAGAGGATGATACCGAGTCCAGAAGACATCAAACAGCGATTTTTCAAGTTTCTGTAAGCTGTCCAGCGTCAGATATGTCACATCCGACTCGGTTGTCCTCAGCAAGTTTGGCGAGGCATACTGAGCGTCTGAAGGAGCCGGGTCAATAGGTTGAGGGGATGGGCGTGCTGACATCTGCGATACCATAGAGCAGAAATTATTCATTCGAGAGATAAAGCCAGCAAATGAATCCAACTGCGGGCGCGGAGGAGCGATGGCAGCATGGTTTGTGGATAGACTCCGTTGTGAACTGGATCTTGGCCTCACTTGTTGGTTGGGGCCTTCTTGAATCGGGGTAGATGGCGGCGCAGACTGGGATGGCCGGGGACTGCGTAGAGCAGCCGGCTGCAATTTCCGGGTGCCAGAAGGTGGTCTTGAGTGCTGGGTCGGCTTGCTGCATTGGATCTTGTTGGCACGACACTGGCCGCAGGGTAATCCACCATCGCAGCGAACCCGGTGCTGACGGCAAAACTCGCATGCTCGGCGCACTTTCTTCCGTTTGACCAGTGGTGTTGATCGTAAAGAAACAACGTTGTAAAGCATTCCGGACTGAGTGATAGATGGAAGTGAGGAGGGTGGAGTAGTAGGTAGTAGTGTGGATGGAGTTCGGAGAATCCAGGATCACTACTATTATTTACTCTACTCACCTTACTACTATAGTGCTAGGTAGGAGTACTAAGTGAAACCTCAGTCACCTGACTCCACCGTCCCGGAAGATCAGACCAATAGGATGCTGAGGAAGAGGTAGCCAATCAGACTAGCTGGAGTAACCTGACAGTGTGTGGACCCGACGGAGTACGAGCATGTCCATACTAATTGAATGATCTCGAGTATCTTAGTGATAGGTTCCAGTAGTTTGTCTGGGCATCCTACCTTCCCGTAGTCCAATTGTTTTACCCACTAGACGGGGTCTTTCGGCAGTGTAAAAAGTACCGATCTACCGAAAATCTTTAGATGCCACTAGTCCGAACTACAGCCATGGCTCTATGTCCAGGTCAATGGCGATACTTTGAAAACATAGACTGCAGTAACAGTTTATCTTTAGTATCCGAGTATAAGTCGACCCCCAATCCCTTCTAATCGTTTCAATTCTCTGATCACATCGATATGAGGTCTGGTCTTGGGACTGCCGTCTCTGAGTACAAAGAGGCCTTTTCGCTCGACCTCCCTTCATGCATCTTTGTAGAAGCTTGCTGTGCTTGGCTACTATCGTGATATGGGCTAATACATGCCTGATGCACCATATAGTTTGCATGGCCTAAGTCAGGAGATGATAGTCCTTGGGCTTGGGAGTTGAATAGCCACTCGAAAGAGCGACAGGGTCTTCGGCATCGTGGCTAGCAGTGCCTATATTTTGAATTTGTGCAAAGACTGGTGGATACTACACCGAAAGAAGGGCAGTGCTACTATTGCAACGTTGCCTACTTTCAAACACCAATCTGTCGATCCGAGAAAGGCTATTGGCGGTAAGGCTCGCGTTATGAGTTTGGAGGCATACCCCCATCTCATATGTACAACGAAGCATCATATCTGTACAATATGCAGACTTACTAACCCAATGACAACTCAAAATTACATCTTCATGACGTACGACACGTGTCGCGCTCGCATTATGCAGCATAGGGTAACTCAAATAACTCTAATACGTTCGATGTGTGTGATCAGTCCTTTTCCAATGGCTGATCAGTCAAATAGTCCATATATGTGGATTTGCGACACGTCACCTTGTTGATATAGGCGCGTGTCATCCATAATATTGACTGAGATTTAACTAATGTCTACCCCACTAGCACTGTCAGTTGAATATCCAGATTCTAAAATGGATGCCAAGCAGTCCCTGGACTAGAGAGAGCTTTTGCTGTGAGGCCGGCCTCGGACGATAACGATGTGAGATCATCGCAATCTAAGCGCTCCATCGCGACCATTCTAACCAAGCCTTCCTTTTATAGGACATCTTCACTAATGTAAATCCTCTATGGTGTCCGCTCGGACTGAATGCCGTGTTTGGGGGCGTCCTCATGTCTCAAGCCCTTAACGCGGTAATGCAGCGAGCGTCACCTTCCTTTGTCGTCCACAGCATGCATTGCCAATTTATCAAGGCCACCCGGGTTGGGACCCCTGTTTTTTATCATGTGAGCCGAGTGAGTCAGGGCAAAGCATCCAGTGTGTACATTATATCTGCAAGGCAAAATGATCACGATGTCTTCATCGCAACCGTGAGCTTTAGACGGGCTTCAGCTCCAGTTGGGAATGTCTTGAAACATGCAGTTCCAAAGCCTGAATTAGTGTTTGATGACGAGACGCAACCCCATCGCTATGGTGAAGGCACTGCGAGATCTCTGTTTGAGTTTGAAATGGCAACGGCTACCATCGGTAAGCCCGAGAAACGATAAATATTTGACTTAGTGCTAATTTGTATAACCATAAAAGGTGACTCCAATCCCGAGACGAAGTACTTCAGACGCATTGTTCGCGCACAAAGTAGCTTGGCTAAACCAAGTGGCAGCAACGAGCACTTGCTTGCCCTGGTATGTATGACAGATACGTATACTGCTGGAACAGTCGGGAGAGCCCACGGTATACCAGTATATACTAGATTCAACGCCGGTTTGAAGGACGGGAATCCTCGAGCACAGGTGGCCTTCAAGACACTGTCCACCGTGGCTCATACCCTTCACTTTCACAACGTGGATCATGTCTGCGTCAACCACTGGATGACAGAAGAGCTGCATTGCCCTTGGGCTGGACACGAACGTGGCCTGGTAATATCACGCGTATGGTCATCAGATGGAGTCTTACTTGCAACTTGCTCTCAAGAGGTGAGCAAGAAGCTGTTTTACTAGCCGCGGTGTTCATTGTTCCCACTCTCAACTAACTTAGAGGTGCAGGTTCTAGTTCGACTCCCTCAGGACAATATCCCAGCAAGGATGTAATGAGCATACCTCAATGTCCACTTATTTGTACATTTTCATGCAAGTTATCCCTGGTCGATAAAATTTCTATCTCTTTACGTGCCTCCAGCACGTTCAGGTGGCCACCATAATAATAATAGTGGCAGTGCGGCTAACTTGACGACCGGCAGCACAATCGTTATCGGCACATGCTGGTTGAAGATCGCCGTTATTTGTGTTCCTGTAAACAGCTTTGCATCCTGGCAATTAGATTTGCATGTAATGCGATGAACAAATAACTACGAATCTTTTGTCGAGAACTAAGGGGGCGAATAGTATCCCAGCATGACCTGCACCCCAGCTAAGAAAAGAAAAGATGTCAATACTGCGCTACTTGAGCATAGCTACCAAGTTCCCAAATGGTTTCCTTCGGCCAATGGTGCTTCGATCCCTCCAACGGTGCTCTCATCAGGGCTTTTCGGGTTGAATCTGACAGTCTGAATATCTCTGGAAAATGCGGATGTTAAGATATTGTACACTGCAGTAAATGTCCTTCTGGTATACTACATGATACTATTGTACTTGCAATACTCCATCAGCATATGTTCATCTCATTCGAGTCATTGGTTGATTGCAGGCCCCGACTGCGCAGCAATTCTATATGAAAAACATCGTTTATCTCTTGACACTGTTTCTCGCCACAGGAGTTGCCAGTATGCTTTGAACAAGCTCCCTCCACAGAGAACTATATTGCTCAATGAATCTGGAAAGCAGCCAACCATGCCGAACAGGAGATTAACATCATCAGTTGAAAGGTTAATCCAGAACTATATCTAATTGGACCTCACGCCCAGCTTCAATGTCTTAGACAGACCTTAGTGCCGTTCCGAGAGCACAGAGTCAAGGTGAGTGCTTCCTCCCACGGGCCAGGATCCCTGGTCTCCAGAGTTGAGAACTGCTGTGCCAGACGGACAGTAACATATGCGGCTTCGGTCAAGGCATATTGTTGGCCGATGCAGATCCGAGGACCACCGTTAAACGGCAAGTATTCCCATCCTGGGCGCAGATCTGCCCAGCGCTCCGGACGAAACTCATTTGCGTCAGGTCCATATAGATCATGGCGACGATGCATTGCCCACACGCTGTAGAACACGATGGTACCCTTGGGCACGAAAACGGGGGATCTCCCGTTGGGACCGCCACCAACTGGCAGCACAGTATTGCTCAGTGCTTTACGAGAATTTACTGGGACGACTGGGTGACAACGAAGCGCTATACACAGAACGTTAAATAAATGGTGAACCCTGCTAGTTGATGACAATGCATGCGTTGGACACTTACACTCATTCAGACAGTGTTTAAGGTATGTTAGATTCCGAAGCTGCTGGTATGTGGGTGCGCGACCGTTCAGAGTCGCAACCTCCTCGCGCAGCTTCTTCCAGATGTACGGGCTCCTAGCCAGCATGAAGAACAAATTGCTCAGTAGTGATGCTGTGGTATCACGGCCGGCAAGGAGAATGTTCATGAGTTCATCACGGATGCGGTCGCGGTCACCTGTCTGTTCAGCCAAACCCTGCAAGAACAAATAGCGGGTATGCCTTCCCTCATCGTTCGAGCCCTTCTTGGCATAGCCTTCACGGTACTTGAGCGCCTTATCGATGAACTGCTCCACCAGGCTATGACAGATACGGTTGGATCGCGTCGCCTTGTGGTCGGGAATAACCCGCCCCAAGAAACCGAGACGGGTGTTCCTAGCAACAGCATGCTGCGCATAGTTGAAAGCTGAAGCAAAGTCATTCTCACTAGGCACCACACCAGACAGATGTTGATTCAGGCTTTGGACACTGTGGCCAAAGAGAAGTTCAGTGGCGGAATCGAGCGTGTAGCAGAAGAAGAGATCTTGCAGGTCCACGGTTGAGCCATCTGTAGGAATCAACGCCAACAGACCTTGCATCAACTCCTCAAGCTTCTCTAAATCCGCGATCTGGTCCTTGACGAAATTGGGGCGCACCATGGCGCGGGATTGAGCCCAGTGCTCGCCATCGGAGGTAAAGATTCCATGGCCTAATAGCGGACCGAAGGTCGCGATACGACTTCCCAGACCATAATCTCTAAAATTGAGGGATAAGACAGCTTTTAGATTCGCTGGTTCGCAGGTTATAATTAAGGGGGTTGTGAATCGCTTTACACGGAATGTATTTCCGTACCGTTGGAACCGGTGTTGGATGAGTTGGAGGAGACGGTGGGATTTGGCTGCTTGGATGTTCTCCAGAAGCACATCGATGCCGAAAAGAATATTTTTCGAGGCTAGCAATACAGGCTCACATCGATGTGCTTTAGCAAACTGTGACTGTATCCATATACATCGCAATTTTCTGACCACGCAGAAGAAGAGAACAACAGCAGCTCCAACCGCTATCGTCAAGATATGGGTGTTGTTGCTTTCCATAATGTTATCGCCTTGACAGTCGATCGCAAAGGCGCTGACAGTTATTATGTCAAACCTGGTCGGACCGCAAAGCCGCAAGGGCATTCCACATTCCTGGGTGATTATAAGGGAGAGCTGAGACAAGCATGCACACGTGAGAACAGCAATCAAGGGTTCCGGCAGAAGGCAGAATTTGGAACCTCCTTGCAGCTGAAAACGCCTGTAGGAGAGCTTATTACTGATAAAGTGCATTCTCAGTCAGACCTGACCACCGTATTAGTACAGTGCATTCGTATTTCGGTCCCAAACTTTAAAGTTGGAGAACTAGAACAAACATTCATAATCGGAACTTAGACGACATTATCTACCATTACCAGTAACCCTATTCATTCATGTATGGAATGGTTTATAGTGCATTGATTCAAGTTCCGGGTTATGGTGGGCTAACCCATCACACCTAGGGATCAACCACCGTCGCGCATCCATCCCTTGTTGACCTATCTTCGCGACGCGTAGTTTATATAACACCATACCCTTGCATCGAGGCTCTCCTGACTATCGCTTCTCTAATATTCATACCCTTGCTGCTCACTCGCGATCAGGTAGAGAGCTGACAACATTTTCTACACTTGACTAGTTTACATGCAGCGTTTTCTGCAATTGCGGCTACTTGCATATGTACTACAAGGCTATGACTGCATAAATAGTATATTCAAGATTTATCACTACTCTCTCTTCAAGCCGAAGTTGGATGTTGCTACTGGCTGATCTTTGGTTATACTTGGATGTTTGAAGTTGGAATGTATGTACCACCTTGGTATGTGAAGAATATGGATTCCGAATAAATAAACAAATAAAAATATTGATAAATCTATTGCAGCCATCCTCATTGGAGTTAGCTGGCTACGAGACTGTACTTGTTGTTATAGTAGAAGGGCTTTGCCTGAGCATAGTAGGGGCCGTCATACAACCAAGTTGGCTTTCGTGCCTTGTATCGCTCGCAATAGTAGAGAAACCAAATGAATCAACCCAAAATCAAGTCTGTTGTATTATCATTTCGAGAGTAGCCCAATTTTCCCCTAATGAAACTTGGTTACTGATAAATTACAGATAGCTTGCATCAGAAGAGGAAGTACTGTCATGTGTAAGCGTGCTGACGCGGGTGGGTCGGAAGGAATGGAGAGAGCCATTGAATCCCTCGTGGCGTACTCACTAGCTTCCAGCAGGATAGACTAACATCACCGGCATAATCTGGATTATTAACAATGCTCTGTTGCTTAGTTCATTATTAGAAATCAGGTTATGTGCAGTGATTGTGATATATAAAGTACACAGCTAAATAGGTATTGTGGCTAGAATGAGAAACAACTCCAAGCAAGCTCAACTACAGTTTAAAACACCATGTCTCAACCTAAGCCTTCAATTGTGATTGTCCCAGGAGCCTGCGCTCTACCTGAACTCTACGATCCGGTGACTACAAGAATCGCAAGCCAGGGTTACGATATCCACACAGTCCGGCTACCCAGCGTGGGCCCCAGCGATGGCCCCCTCCCAGAGCCCGGTACCATGTATGACGATGCGGCGGCGATTGCGCGTGAGATTAAACGGCTAGTGGAACAAGGAAAGGAGGTCGTTGTGGTGGCGCACTCGTATGGCGGGACGCCCGCCAGCCAGAGCATCCAGGGTCTGATCAAGAGGGAGGGCAGTAAGGACGCTGGTGGGGTGATACGCCTAGCGTATATGACGGCCGTGGCGCCTCCCGAGGGTAGGTCGACTGCGGACGTATTGGGTAGTCTTCCTATGGACATTTCCGTCGATGACCAAGGATGGATGAGTCTCGTCGACACCGCAGCCTTCGCAGCCACAGCCTTCTCCGATATGCCCCACGACGAGGGCATGACATGGGCTCGACAGTTCACACACCATTCAGCAGCCAGCTTGGCTAATGCCTTGACGTATGCCGGGTACAAGAATGTCCCCGTCGCGTATTTGCTGTGCACTGACGACTTGGTTATCTCGCCAGACGTGCAGCAGAAGATGATCGATACGGTTGCAAGCGAGAGTGGGCGGGAGGCAGACGTGACAAGAATTCCCACTGGCCATGTTCCCGTTGCAAGTGCTCCGGAACTCGTGGTGGATTGGATCTTGAAAATAGTTGGCTGGGAGGAGAAGTGAGACAGTCGTTGTGGAAGAGCCCAGTGTTAATTAGGCATATGAAAATATACAACTCTATGGCGCTCCACCACCGAGAAAAGGGACCTACATCGGTGTTTAACAATCCATATGTTGAACTTGAGCATGTAAGGGGAATCGATGTGTCTCCCAGGTGACCCTAAGTATGCCTCTTCCCCGAGTGATATTCTCCTCAATTCTGATTGCCCAGTGCCATAATGGTGTCGTACGGGACTTATATCTCATCAAGGGCTCGGTGTACAAACTGAGCAGGAACCACAGCAGCCAGACTCATTGTATATTGATAACTTATAGAGCCCTTCATAAGAGGGAATGCTCGCAGGCATTCCAGAAGCCCCTCGACTTCCTGAGAAGACACAGGACAGCTGAAACTGCTGGACTGGGCCTCAGACACCTCACGGTGACCACGGGACTTGATCGCATTGCCATCGTCGATGATGGTCATGTTATGGAATTTATGGAGCCCAGATATCTAGCATGTAAAGTGACATTTGTGCGGGAACCAATCCCCGGTTTATGATTCGACTTTCCGGGGCAGATCCGACATCAGCAGGCTGTTGCGACCTGGTCATCAACCTTAGCAGGCCCTGGAAGTCGGTCTAGTGAATCTTATGGCGCTCTTACAATTGCGCGTGTTAATGGCGCTGGATGGTAAAGGCATCGATGTGCAGATCCACGCTTTCGACAACGTGAGCACGTAGGCTGTGCATGATCAACAACGAACCTTGTCTTTGCGATAAGGCCCACAGGATGCGAGTTTCCCATTGCGTCGTCGGGAAGACCTATAGATTAGGTTTGCCGTGGTAACAGATGGACCACAAACATTCTGCACAACCACTTGCACTCTCCAGGTTACAGGCGTTCTGTTGGTCGTGGGACGAGGGGGGTTTGCTGATGAACATGTGATCCCGATCCATGTTCGCTTTGTAATTATTTAGTCAGCCATACGATAGAGACAGTTAGTTAACTAGGTTATTAACTAACTGAACACTTAACAGACTAGTTACATAGTACTAAATCATCATATCTAGCAGCTTACTGACCTACTGTGGAAATTCATCTATACTTCTAGACCCGTCAGATTGTTGTGGCTCACCTTACTTCAGAATTACGTTCCACTTGATGGAACCCGACAGTGGAACCCTGACGGGGCGATGACGGCACGAAGCCCTGGCTCCCCCGAACCTGATCGGAAGCTATCCGCATGCAAGGCAGTCAGGGGGTTTGCCCCCGTCGTAGGTGACCACGGCATCTTGATTCTCGTATTTTTCTATTGAAGGGTACTAGCACGCCATGGCAGATGCTTCAAATTCCACAAGTACCTTCACCCTTCAAAAAGCCGGGGCCAGCAGTGTACGATACGCTCCCCGCTAGAGATGCGGAAATTCAGAGCTAATCCCACTATTTATCAACCCTAGGTCCTTGGATCCAAGCCAACTCAAGAAGACAGGTACACCGTCCTTCTGCCTGACGAACTTTCGGGCACACGGACAGTCTGGCTTTTTTTGCCGTATATGACGGACAGTATGGGAATCACATCACACCTCTGGCAAGGTAGTCGGGACTAACTTAGGGAAAAGTGCCTCAGATAAGGTTGCAGAACATGCAAGCAAGAATATCCGTCGGCTTCTGACTATCAGTAGAGAGTTGAGGCAGGGAAACTATGAATCAGCCATTGAACAAGCGATTCAAGCAGAGGAGAAGGAGCTTCTGCAAGGGTTTTGGGCTGGCGAGGAATTATTCGCCATAGCCGGATCGACTGCCGCCCTGGTCGTCGTGAATCTAACCAGGGGCATCTTAGTGGTCGCCAATCTGGGAGATTCGCACGTTTTGCTGGGAGAGGCCGACGGGGCAAATCACACGTCGCTGAGAGTCGTATGTAGAAGTCACAGGCCTGTTTATCGTACCCGCGTCCTCTAACTGTTATAAATGAGCGATTAACCACATCCCACAAGCCGGAACTTGCTGGGGAGAGGCATCGCATTGAGTCCACCGGAGGAACTCTCAACACCGAGAGCGGTGTGCCACGAATCGGCTAGTTTATTCTCGTCCCATATCGCACGAGGTTGCGAACCTAACTTTTGCAGGGGGCTTGAATATATCGCGGGCGCTGGGCGAATTACAGTATAAATTGCCGCTAAAGGATATCGGGGAGCAATCACTATCCAGCGGCCAGGAGAAAGCATGCGTCGAACCAACAAAGAAGGGGGATTTAGTCTCCAGTTACCCTTCTTTCAAACGATATACTCTGCAGTCGGATCGTCGGTACTTCTTGGCTTTAACCACAGATGGGGTAACCAATACAATGGATGACGAAACTATCATGCATCAGATCGCAGGGAGCGAGCATGAGGGAATGGATGCTGACAGAGTGGCCGCGAAGATCACCGAGAAAGCTTCAAAGGCACCCAGTAGTGACAATGCCACCTGCGTCACTGTGTTCCTGAATGGGCACAATGTACGGAATCAAGAGTAAATAATATAGGCAAGGCTGGAATTCGCATGTTTACTCTCCACTTCCCATGTCGATCTTATTGGGCATTCCGGGATATCTTGGCATTCCCGTTGACGCCCACTCGTTTAACGAGTCGTAGATCACCGCTGCCGCAGCACGTAGCATCCTGCAAATCTCATAATTACTACCTGTGCTACGTTGTAGGCTCGTTCCTTCTATGGAGTGACGGCAGGACCCACTATTACAAAAGTATCGAAGGTCATCGACTTTGGCTGTCGCATGTGGCTGGATGCGGCTAGAATGTCAGGGTCCGTGGTTCAGATCAATGACCTCAGCGGATCAAGCCAATCATGGAAGCAAAGTCATCCTTATCTCGATCGAGCAATCATAGCACAATATTGCATCACGGAGTCTCAAATGCGTTCGACAATCAGGGTCTTCCTATTGGGGAGTTTGCACAGTACTACATAAATAGCCGCTTGGCCTGCAGATCAGCGCTGAATACATCCGCCGTTTGGACTCACTACATATAGACTACCCCATAGACTTTGCTGCTCGTTTAGCTCTGCAAGATGTTCGAAAGTGCCGTGTCACCACCCCAGGTCCGTGGTCGAGTAACTCAGGTTCAGACAGTCGCAAGACCAACCGTTGCGACCAATATCATCGATATCCGCAGCGATAAAGCAGAGACACAGCTCCGCCATTCGCTCGAAGAGTCCATCCATGCGGCCTGTCACGGGGAGGCTGCTATGCCGGAGCTTCTCCTGTGGGATGGAAAGGGACTACGCTATTTCGAAGACGTGACATATGCTCCATCCTACTACCTCACCAATGAAGAGATTGGTCTGCTCGAGAAGCACAAATACCAGATCGCAGAACACATTCCGTCTGGTAGTATGTTGGTCGAGCTGGGCAGCGGGTAAGCGTCCAATTATCTGTAGTTCAGTGGCATCCGCACTGACTGAACAATCAGAAACCTCCGCAAGATCAAGATCCTTCTAGATGCTCTAGATGAAATGGGTCGGGAAGTGGACTACTTCGCCTTGGATGTTTCGTATCAAGAGCTCCACCGGACTCTCAGCATCGTGCCCCCGGGTACATTCCGCCATGTCCGCTGCTTCGGTTTGCTGGGAACCTACGACGACGGCCGGGACTGGATGCAATTGCCCGAAATTCGTTCGCGATCCAAGACTATTCTCTCCTTGGGATCAACACTGGGCAGTTTCCAGCGGCCGGAGGCAGCCGACTTCTTAGCTAGCTTCGTCACCCCCGAAAGTAACTCGTCACTGCTAATTGGCTTGGACGGATGCAAAGACGCCGATCGGGTTCTGGCAGCCTATAACGATCCCGAGGGGATCAATCGGCGATTCATCAAGCACGGCCTTGAACGCGCCAACGAGATCCTAGGGCCGGATACCTTTGATCTCGACAAATGGGCTGTCATTGGCCGCTGGGATGCAGCGCAGGGAAGCCATAACCAGTACTATCTCCCTTCAGAAGATGTGTCTCTGGTAGGCGAAACCATTCCGGTGGGCCGGAGTATCTTGGCAGTCAAGAGCCACAAGTACGATGCTGATGACAGGGATGCGTTGTGCCGGAGAGCAGAATTGGCTGTTGGTGATGCATGGGTATCGAAGAACCAATACAGTAAGTCTATCGCCCTTAGGTCCTTTTCGAAATTCGACAATCAGACTAGGTTCCCCTTCCTGTGCAAAACAGCTAACCCTATTCACAGATTTACTATATCTTGAGAAACCGTAGGGCGTCACTTATGAGCCGGAAGCATGCAGATAAGCGAATAGTTTAGATATGGCTTCGGGAATCAGATAAAACCTCCCAGTCACTGCTCTAATTACCTAATAATATCATAATATACGAGTGTTGTATCATCCAGGAAACTGAGTGAGAACACTGCAGGCTGAACACTGCGAGTCTCACTATCTTGTAAATCTGATTCTTAGTTACGCGTGGCTAGCCAGGGGCCTTATCCTGGATAGGATGTTATCAAACCGATCGCCTTGGCCCAAGTCTTGAGGAGGTTAGCATGTATGGTTCTAAAGAGCATTCGTTGATTTACAAGCCTACATTTTTCTTGTTCGATCTCTGCTTCCTCGGTTTCGTGATGATATCTCTGAAAAGGCAGGCAGCTCTGCTATTTCAGCTTTTGCGGAGGCTTCCATACATAGATCATGGAAGTGATCAGCAGTGTAATCAAAATTGTTATATCCTTCAAGTTGCTGATCAACAATGTCACACCCTTCCGGCATGTCAGGTCGAAGGTTGATGAGCAGGACAATAGCCGCAAAATATGGATCATATCCACATTTTAATTGATGAGCCAGATCAAAAGCCTTCACGAAATCCTCAATGTATTGAGAAACAGTAGCGTACTGGCTTCGACGTATGTTGTAAAGCCTGATAGCAAATCCTTTGCATTTCCTGACTACCTCGTCCAATACTACGCTTTTGATGTGCTCGTAGGTTTCATCAGCATAATAGATCTCGGAGACCTTCCCATATAGCTTCCTGCATATCTGTGGTGAGACTTGGCCAAAGAGCCAGGACGAGATAGAATATACTCCAGTCTTCCCACGGTTCGTAGCCTGGAGTATTCGGGGCCGGTCGGGGTATGTCTATGTCAATAGATTCAGCGCAGACCATCGTTTTGAGCTTTTTGGCTACCTGAGATCGCCAAATGTCATAATTTTCAATGTCAGTTAACTGGTCACGGAGGTCCGAAATCATAGCAGGTGGGCTTTCAATTAGGACTAGCCCATTCTGGTAATTGTGGTCCACACCCGGTGCTGATTGTCGTCCCCCAATGTATGCCATATTATGCGGGAGGTCGGTCTAGTCCGCGGTCTGCTTGGCTCTTTTATGGCGTTGCTTGTGGCTCGGAAGGTCGGTCAGCTGCAGGGGGTCTGCAAGATGATGGAACTGACGGAATCGGCGTATCTGGCTATTTTATGAGCTAGTCGAACTCATAACCTAGCAGCTATTATAGAGGGAAAACATGGAGACTGGAGAAAGAAGAGGTGGCCTCGAGTCATGTGAGGACCATCATTCACACTTGGGATTTTACTGAGGAATATTTTATCCAATGGTATTTGTATCCAGTGAATGTACTGTAGTGATAGGGAATATTACCCATAGCCGTTGGCATTTATCTTTCGGAGTTGCTCGATAGCAGGGACTAATGTCAAGAAGTACGTTCTATTCCTCTATCTGAAACTTAAAATTATAGACGTGACTATGTTCCTGATCTCTATACTATACTATTTATTGAGTTTGTATCTATATCCATATCCCATCCAAATACAACTATATTATTATATACCATATACCATCCAGCCATAAACGAATAGGCAAACGAGCAGTCACCTAGACTTACAACTCCTTCTTCAAGAAGTGTTCCGGCTTATGCGTCGTCTCATAATCCACGTGTACATACGCCCGCTCCACATCCGGCAACGACTCCAATTTCATCTGCAGTTCCTCTGCGACATCATGCGTAGCCCGCAGCGAATCGTTCGGGTCCATGACGATGTCAACTTCCACAAGCAATCGAGGGCCGGAGGTGTATGCACGGACGGTATCGATGGCGGTGATGAGGGGGGAGTGGGTCATTGCTTTATGTTTATAACGTCATTAGCTTCTATAATTCACCTATAGAGGAAGTGGGAGGAGGTAAGAGAGGGAAATAAGCTCACAGATATAAGTAATCAACTGTTGCATCTTCGTATCGGCCGTAACACCAATAAGCAACTGGAACTCGCGATACGCGCTGAACAGCCACAAGCAACTGACAAGCACGGAGAGGACAATAGCTCCCGCGGGGTCAATCCACCAGCGTAGTTTACCACCACCTACGCTGGTAAGGATACCAAATCCGTTAATCAGGAGGTCATTGCGGTGGTCTTCCCAGAGGATCATGACCTGGGAATACTGATCCTTTAGCGCGAAGCAGTACAGGAAGAGCACGAATTTAGTGCAAAAGGCGACGATGACGGCGACAACGGAAGGGAGGTGGAAAGATCCGGTCTCGGAGTTAGATCCCTCGGCGAGTTCGCGGATAGAGAAAGCAATGAGGATGAAAGAGACGGCTGTCATGAGAAAACAAAAGCAGATGTTGCCGGCTGTTTCGATGCGAGCTTTTCCGGCGGGGAATTTACGAGGGTCGACGCGGTTGACGGCCTTGTTGGAAACGAGGAGGGTTATGTTGGAGAGAGGATCGAAGACGGCGTCGGCCATGGTTGTGTACAGGGAGAGGGAGCTGGAGGAAATGGCTCCGTACAGTTGCAGAACACAGAGGATGACATTGGCGGCGAAGGAGCCCCAGACGGCAATCTTGTACTTGAGCTGGTTGCTGCTGTTTGTTTCACGGGCATCGCGAACGTGTTCTTCGACGGGCTTGAGCATGCGTTGAATGTTCTCATTCTGGGACTCGTAGAAGGTCTGCAGTTGTTTGGAGGCTAAGGAGGATGCGAGTGCATTGCGGGGATTGGCGGTGTGGGGGAGGCAGCCGGAGGTGTGACGCTTGCGAGAGATGTTGGCTTGGGGTTGCATCCGGGCGATTTCTTCGGGACTTTTCAGTTTTGAGGCTAGTTGGAAGGGGTCATTCTCGCGGGTGTAACGCGGAGGTGGGCTAGACTCCTCGTCGGACGTGCTGAGATGGGACTCCAGGGCCGTGGTGGTGGCAGCATTGTAGGAGATGGACGAGGGAAGGTGGTGAAGAGGGATGGTCTGAGGAGGGTCGGTCATCTTGATGATGATGATTAGATGAGAATTAAGGGACAATGGAGATGGAGATGGCGGCGGACAAGTGGGAAATCAGCGAGAAGCGATGGAAGGGTTCAGGGTGCGGAGATCAGATTTGATTGATATGCCTGTTTGGGTTAGACCCGGACGGCTTATGTCATGGCTTATTTTCACATCCCTGCCGATTACGTTATGGTTAGAATGGTTTCTGGGGATTTGTGAGTTACTTGCATTTATAACGGCAAGACTCGTATGCAAGTAGAGTTTAATAGGCTGATGACTGCTCCTAATCATGTGGTTGCATGAATCAAAGCATTGGTCGCATGCAGGGATGCCCTAGCGAATCATCCACCAGAGAGGCTTCCACAGCATTTACACACAAACTGAAACTTGGCGAGAAGAAATCTAGAATAGGCGCTCAAATTAATATGATTGAGTATTTTCACAGTCATTGAGTCTCTCACAGGCACACTGCAGGCAAAGACTATACTACATGACAAAAGACGAGGACATCGACAGACACATAATGGCCAATAACTAGTATCAATAGCGCAGCAGAACTCATGACAGCACAGTGATGTTGCTTGACAGTGTCGTACATTTGTACGGAAGATCCAATGACGGACGTCCAGCACCAGTCAGCGGCGACGTGCTGTAGTTGTAGGTTGGGCTGAGCATCATAATCTGGCCCACAGTGGTGTTGTACTTGTCTGCATAGTCCTTGTACACACCATACTCCAACGTGAACGGCCGAATTACGCACTCACTTGGAGAACACAATGGCACCTTGAGGTACTGACCCGGAGCAAGCACCTCATCGGCCGAGAAGCCGGTATCGTCACTCATGAGCGACTCAGTCGTAATGTTCAATCGTTTCGCGACAATGTCGAGGGTATCCCCGTTGACGGTATAGTATAGACGCGGACCGCCGTCGATGCAAGTACGGGTGCGGGTGATGTTGGGCAGAAGGCAGGTCTCATTATCGGGCTCGCAGACCTCAGCGGGGATGATCAAAGTCTGGCCGACATTGGGGATGATCGTCACGTCGGCCATTAGGTTGTGACGGCCGATGTCGCAGACGCCCCGGTTAGTGGCCTTGGCAACATCGAAGACTGTGGTATTTTCCACGGTAATAGGGTATAATCCCACAGTGGTGTTAAGGGCGGTGGTATTGCAGGCTGCCGAAGTCGCGAAGGTTGAAGGCAGTAAGGACAGGAGGGCTGCACTGGCCATGAGGGCCTGCGAAGAAAGAGACCACATTTTGTTTGTAATGACCAGAAGCAGAGAGGGTGCCTGGGAGATATACAAGAAAAGATTGTAGATGGAAAAGTGTACTGTGGTTTCTGATGTTAAACCAGGAGATTCAACTCGGGTCACGTACTGGCTTTATATACTCCCAGCCAGCGTGTGGCCTGTCCGAGAATTCAATATGTTTCTGTACATTAGAAATCCGTCCTGAGATACCGCGCGGGCTAACAGTGGAGGAGTACGTACCATCGGTGAGGACATTGTTGGTTCTGTCCCCGCAGGGTGAGTCTGCAAGCATAGGGGGACCTCGTCCTGCAGCACCAGCAATTGTGAACATGTACCCACAGCTTTAAAAATTGCATGCCTGCAACTGGACGATGCAGCAGACCCTCCGCAGCCCCGTGAATAGAATCTTGTTCACTTGGCTAAATGATGCTGCAGGAGCGCTGGCTAAGCCCATTACAGCTATTTCGCCCGAGGAGGGTTTTCGGCGATGGTTCCTACTGACCCGCTCCGAACTTGACCCGCCCTAAGAGCAGCCAAACAGATGGATGAGAGTGTCCATCGCAATATTACTGTCGGAGTCTGGATTGGATGGCTAAAAGTTGGAGACGGCAAAAAGGGTTCAGTTCATAAAGAGTAGTAAATGCCGACTTGATGAGATATCATACGCAGTAACTAGATAGATAGATTGCAGATATGAGCCATTCGGGTTTGCACAGACCCCGTGAGGTGGAGTCATACCCCGTAGCGCGGAGATAATATTGCTATTTACTAGTAATCAGTCATCCTGCCCTGCTGCCCTTATTGTCCTTCCTCTGCTTCTCGCCTTCCGCCTCCCAGCCTCCTTCTCCCGTCTTCCATCCTACTCTTCTCTTATTGCGGGCTAGCGGTGATGATCATGCGGATAATGAAACTTTCATCTCAACGGATCGAGCAGATTCCACCCAAGACCCTCCGCGTTTGCCTGGGACGCGTCATGGTATGCATCCGAATCCCAGCTCTGATCATGTCGCTGCAGGAACCCTGCTGGTTGATTGGTTCTTTCTGACCTATTACTCCGAGTCTAGTGCTTTGGCCGGGGAAATGCTTCCCCTCACATTTCTGACTCCTACGCTCATGTCTGTACGTATCCCTCTTTCTCAGCGGATCCACCATGGCAGCTCGGTTTCCATGGCCAATGCTAGCTTCGTAATTTCCTTGCAGGCCTCCGGTCGTCTTAACGCCGACTGGGCTGAAATTGGCGAGACATGTGTATTGAGATCAAGTCTAGGAGAAAAGGAAGGTAACAAGAAAGAAGTCAATAACTTCGATAACTTTCGTGGATCACAGCGAATCTCTTCTTTGCATCCACGCTTGCGCAATTGCATCTCAAGATAGGACATCGGAGCTGATGGGTAAATTGCTTCGACTTCCGACCTAACTAGTAGCATCCTTTGATGAAACATCCCCGGCAAAACCCGGCCTCTTTTGGCCTGTCAAACGCATTCCATCCCGCTTGAATTCTTCCTGTTTTATGCACGGAGTCTTGGCCAGCGGAGTGGTATTGATGCCCGGGTTATAGCGGGTATTGTTATATCCTTGGGAGGGGTGAACTCTTTCTAGACTCGACTGCCTAGTACACACAGAGAATGGTCTCCCAGTGTTTATTAGAGCTAGGCTGGGATAGCACATCAGTAGTTATCTTGATCTATATTGATTCCAGACCAGGTGCCTTATGCGTCATTTTGTTAGGCGATCAATCCAGGATTTACCCCGCAGCCAGTTTACAATGTGCAGCAGCGAACAGAAGAGCCGAACAATCACATCTGAGAAGAGGGCACTCAAGCTTCTAACCCCATGCTTGGTTATTCAGCTTCACTCGGAGATCGCATCTTTCCCAAAAGGTCCAGGTTGAATAGACGCGCTTGATACTTTCCCCTTCTTTGATTCAACCAGTTTGCCGGCGTCTTCGGTCATCTTCTCGGGGATAGTTGAGGGATTGATCGCGTGTGGCTCTGTCGGACGTCGCGTAGTCCGACTCATGGGCGGCGATGGCGGTGGGGCCTAGCAGGAGGATTCCAAGTCCGACGCCGATGATTATTGAGCTTGCTAGCCGGTGGCGTTGGCGTAAAGCTAGGACTCCTTACACATCTTTCACTCTGCCAGTACTCTGGGCCTGAGGGTGAACCAGCCGTCAGTTGTTTGTTTGTTCCAAGTTTTTTCTCCCCCTCAAAGGTCCTTCGCAACAGTCACGTGGTCGTCTGTACGTTCAACCGCGTCAACCGCCATTTGTCTATCTAGTATCTACAGCAAATTTACTTATCTCGTACGAAGTCTCATTTGCGAAGACGTATCTACAGCGTTTCTCTGTTGTTTGTCATCCCTTATAGTCCTGTAAGCTTATATTGGAGGGCGTCTGCCAATCGGCTAGTATCGTATCTCAAATCCCATGCAGTCCAGCTCCGCTCGGGCGGATTCAGTGGGCGAAAGCTATCCTATCAATTCCTTCCCTTGACTCGCTTAGTTCTGGGGTCCCAGTGGTTGATTCAGGAAGGTCATCACAGAGCCTCTTTGACTTGACAACAATGCACGGCCCAGTCGAAATCAAGCAGGCCTTGGCTGATATCTATCTTCATCAAGCAGTGACTGCTGCTCCCAGCTTTCCTTAATCCACTCAGTGGTAACTATGTGAGGGATCTTCTGATCTGCCCGGGCAGACAAAGTTTTCCTTAGCGTGGCGATCTCCGTGGATGGTGTATCCGGATCTACAACCACATGGGTGACGGAGGGGTCCTCACAATCATTGACAACGGTGGCACCTGCAAATCTGGCCGTATTGCGAGCCAAGGATAGTCGATAGCCGCAGCTGGGATTTTCCGATCCCCCGGCGTCTGGAACCTGCGTTATCTGGTCGGGAAAGAAGAACATCAAGTTCTGAAAAAGCCACCCGCATGGGAGATCCCATCCTGCGTCCACTCTCTCTTGGATAACTTCTCTAAGCTTCTTGGTGGCTTCGCCTCTCGGGGGCACATCGGAACTATTCTTGCCCGTGCTCATCTTATCAAGCAAATTGACCAGCTCTTCCCTGGTGACATCCCGAGCGTAGCTGTCATTGAACTGGTCGACACTCGTCAATACCTCCTCCTCCTTAGTGGGCGTAGTGAAAAACATGTGCCGAGGTTCCAGGGGAAGAAGCAGGTCTGGCAGGCCCGCATCAATCTCATTCTGCCTCACACAGTCTAGGATCCAAGATGGTCGGATGATGCTCACATCGCCATTCTTTTGCAAGGAAGCTGCTTTCACAGTTCTTCGGTCCGCGATACATACGGTGTTGGGAGCAGCCTTGTTTGTCTGATATATCTTGCCTCCATTCAATTTGACAAGCTGTTCCAACTCCGCCTTTGATTTCTTGATCGGGGCTACCGAGTCGGTCAAAATAAAAAAGTTGAACCCGTTGAAGATATGCCCTGACGGTCTTTCATACTTTACCTCTGCACTAGGGCTGTATCCTGCAACCGTCAAGGCTTTCTTTGGTCGCTTCACCCGTTTCTTGCGGAAATTCTCAACATTGAATTCCTTCTCCTTTTGCTCTTGCTCCACATTTGACTTCAGATCCAGGAACTCTTGCATGGAAAGCGCGCTCTTCCAGTCCTTATCCATGCGTAATCTCTTGAACCGCGGAAAGCGCAATGTCAAACCGACCCGAAATTGATCACTGATCGATACTGATGCTGCTTTAACACAGAGGACCACCGAATCCTCTGGTTTGATCCACTGATCTGGACGCTCGTGCTGTGCACTGCCACCCGCCAGCTCAATGTATGCTGTTGGCGGATTTTTGGGGTTCCAGTCCATCCATTTGCCATCAGTATGATGACGAATGTTCGCATAGTCTGCTGCCGTAAAGCCTCCCCCGACCTTGCAGAAAGAATAGCATTTGGTGGACGTATTCCCTTGCGAAGAGCTAGCATTATCGACCCTCAATCCACACAGAAAACTTGCAAGTCCCCCTCCTCGATGACCACTACCATAGTAGCCGCCTATAACTATCAGATCCAGGGACTCCCCAAACTCTGTCATGTATTCAGGCTTCACTTTCATCCAGTCGTCATGTCTTTCATTGAGGCGGTAGGGGGATCTCGGGTTTTTGAGCACTAGTCCCTCTGAAGCCTCCGCAACAACTCTTCGAAGCGCCGCTTCGATCTGGGTCTTATCTGTAGCCTCCTCGTAAGGATGGACTTCGAACCGACGATGAACTGACTTTACACTCTTCTCCAGGGCATTTCGGCGATCGCGAAGAGTGTACCTGGTCAGATCGTGCCCGTTCAACAGGAGTAGATCAAAAACACGAAACAGCGGCCGTGATCCATTCGAGAATGGGTTTCTCTGTTCGGCTAATGCGGCGGTCTTCAACGTGCCAAATGGTTCAGGGGCGCCCTGCTCAGGATTCCAAGCAATCATTTCACCATCCAGAATCAAACTGTTGACACCGTCTGCAAAGGCGTCTTTAAGATGTCTGGCCAAGGCACCATTGGGGTCCTCGAGGCTCTTTCCATAGAGGTAGGTGTAATCTTTCGCTTTCCTCGACCAGAAGCGAAACCTCCTTCCTCCTGCCACCGAGCTGTCAGACTGCATATGAAGCTGCATACGCTCCCCGTCGAGTTTCTCCTCAATCCAGAATACAGGGTCTTCTTCTGTACCCCGCATCCGGGCAATCATACGATCAAAGGACTGCATTTGAAACTGAGCTAGCTGGGGCTGAAAGCATTGCATCAGAGAAATGCCACTGTTTTCAGCCCCCAGTCGAATGTTCGGATCATGCAGCTCCCAGCAAACACGTCGAAGGCTACTGGATATGCTATAGAGATTTGCAGCATCCGGGTGCCATACATTGAATAACGTTCGCTCTGTAGCCCCGACTTTCATTTGCCGAAGAATAATGCGGATCAGCCACAGCATCTCCTCGGGGTTCATTCTTCGGTAGAACTCCGACAGGATGGGCAGCTGTTGGTCCTCCTTGGAGGCATTTGAAAGCTGGTCGAGCTTGTCGTTCACCTCCTCGATCGACATATTGCCCACCTCCGTCCTCATGGGCCGTTTTGAGATAACATCGTAGCAGCGTCTGGCAAAGTCCCCCGCCATAAAGCGCGAGGTAGCCAATTGCCCTGGCAGCTTCCAGTTCAAAAGGTTGAAGCCGTCCTCCGAGTTCTTGTCGATCTTCATGATTTTGACCAGTAACTTACCGATGGCCTTCTCTTTGATACCGTACATGGCGCGGTCACGGTCTTTGTCCGGAAGAATGAGCCGGAAGACAGGATAGATATCATCGCCCACCTCCTTCCGCCATCGTGAGATGAACCGCTCAATGACATCCCGTCGTTTTTCGTGTGGAGTAAGGTTTGCTGCCGACTGGCCATGAGGCCCGACTTTCCGCCGAGGAACGGCATATCCTGTGGGCTTCTTGGAGAGATCACTCAATGGATTAAACAGGGTCTCAAAGAGCTCGTGAAATGGCAATGTCTGGGAGTGATTGTGGGGACGGTTTGGGTATTTCTCGTCCAGGTTTGAGTCTTGTGGTGAGGGTTGACTGTAGGAGTGGGACTTTTCATGATCGCTAGTCTCTTCCTCATCCATGGCTCATCGATGTGCTCTGTATAGGATGTTTGTCGGTGAACGGGTAGGACCAAGCATTTATAGGACCAAGTACTAGGCAGTGCAACTGACCAGGCTGGCTATGGAGACGATAAAGATGTGGAGAACGCCGGTCGGTGGAATGTCACGTGAATGCACTATGTGGGGGTGGATAGAACACTACTAGTACCAATTAGGCAGCAACCACTGCAGGCACCCACCTCTGCTGCCTATTAAGGAGTCTGGAGTACTACAAGGCAGCCTGAAGCAGATCTAGACTGAGTGTCTACCATTGGAGAGTTCTGCTAGACAGTCACACCTGATCACACTTGATTACGACTGATAAATCCAGGCTGGGGTTGGATGTCATGGTCT
Organism: Aspergillus neoniger CBS 115656; assembly: GCF_003184625.1. NCBI lineage: Eukaryota > Fungi > Ascomycota > Eurotiomycetes > Eurotiales > Aspergillaceae > Aspergillus > Aspergillus neoniger. Next base: position 81,780 of record NW_020291174.1, on the reverse strand, counting down.
ACCAGTAACCGAGAGTCCAGTACGAAATATGTTACTACTACCAGTTTTGTACTATGGATTGCACACGATGTATATACTAGTTGAGTTACTCGTGTCTCTACTAGTACTACACAGGTTGTATCTCCCAGCTGATGGTGATTTAGTATTGACATGAGGGCTATAATATGATGATACCCACAGTTAGCATTAGACAAAATATATAATCATCTACTAATAGTAGTATCTTCTACCAACGTGACGATTACTCATTTGAGATTGACGTGATAATAAAAGCTGCTTATTTGACCGTTGATATATCTTTGAAATGGTAAACATTCTCGTTATTATGAAGGTTACGAACACTACTCTGCGTAGGCGTGCAATTTACAGTCCCCTTCAGTCTTTCGAGCCAAACCAAGCCTTATACGGCAGCACCTGATTCAATCATTTCTATTTCTTCTAAGAAACCGAAACGCTTCAAATTAGCCCCTCTAGGGTATTCTTTCTATTCCTTTTCTCCGTTGCAGTGTGTGGTATCCGAGTTGTCGGCGTGTTTCTGCAAGCGTAGCCCCCCTCTTCGTCAACAACTCACGGATCTGGGCTTCACTCTCCGAGATCTTGCGGGCGAGCTCCGCTACTTCACGCACGCGATTCCGAGGAATGATCACGACGCCATTGGAGTCAGCGACAACGATGTCCCGGTACTCTACCCGGACCTTCCCAATACCAACAGGCCCGTTGACCTCCCCGACCTGGACCCGATCTTTTCCTGTACGCATCCATCGTCCTGCAGTGTATAATGGGTATCCCTCCTCAAGGGCCAGATCCACGTCGCGACACACTCCATCGATCACCGTGCCCGCAACCCCCCGCAGCGCGGCATAGTGAGTCATTATATCGCCCCAGACTGTACAGTCTGTGCGGCTACTGTTATCAATAACAACCACATCTCCAACCGCCACATCATCCAGGAAATCCCCTACACTGCCAGGCGGGTCGCTCGCAGGGACATAACGGACGGTAAATGCCGGACCAACAGTAACACGCCGGTTACTCGAACCCGAAGAAGACAATGGCTGAATACCCCAGGCCTGTCCTGCGATTCCCAAGGAATCTAGTGCGTCCGAGACTGCTGGCGAGTCCAAACCCCTCAAAAGTCCAACCAACTCCTGATCCTCCGCACTCGCCTTCCGGGGATTCTCTTGCGATAGCGGGCTGGCAGCAGCGGCAGCAGACACGGTCTCTTGCCGGAGTTGCTCGAAGCGCGAGTCGCGCATGACCGCCGACACCGTCTGCCCGGAGCGTACTGCCTCAACCATCTGGTTTTCGCGGTTGTTGATCTGCTCCGCAAGGGTGAGGACGATCGAGATATGTGCTGCAGGGACGAAGACAGTACCGCACGCGTCCGCGATAACATAGTCATCCTGCTCGACTGTCACACCGCCGCAGACACGCACTGGCTTTCCGGCGCTGACAGAGACTATGCGACTCCGGCCACTGATCATCGTAACAGCACGTCCGTAGAGTGGATACTGGACCTCGACGCTACCGTCGATATCTCTGCATACTCCATCGATTACGGTACCCCGGATTCCCTTGGCCTTTGCGGCGTTTGCAATGATATCACCCCAGCAGGAGACACCCTCCAGCCCGCCGGCAATGACAAGGATCCGGTCATCACTGCTTACTGCATCGATAGTAGGAGCAAAAGGATGAGGTGTTGGGGCTGTCCCGATCCTCGGGCCTACTTCGACCGTGCTAGCGCGGCCGACAATTTTCGGACAGTTCCAGAGAGGCCGGAGACCGTATGTGGCTCCACGAAGGTGGAGGACATCTAATGCATCGGATACTGTATTGGTGTCGAGAGCCGCAAGGCGGTCCAAAAAGCTGGTTGTGTCACTCATCCTCTTCCGGCTATAGGTGCGGACAAATTTTGGGAAAGAAACTCGGAAAATTGAGGAAAACATGTAACTATAACAATGGCTTTTGCATCTTGTGGTCAACTTGTACCATGACCCTCTTTATGTATCGGATATAGTCTGTTTCGGATGCAAACACTCCGTATATCGGCAAGTTTATGCGGGGTGGGACATCCCGAGTTGTCTGCCATCCCGGCCGACGGACGGGATGTGATGGTCCGTCTATTCATCAATGCAACGGAATCTTCTACCCCGCCGCATTCGATGAGGACCCCGCTATCACTGATCTTAGAGTAACCTGACATATCAATCATATCATGGCGCAAGGTGACTAGAATAAGATTGAAGCGATGATAACGCGGGGAACTTCCGACCCTGGATAGAAACCCGCTACTACGCAATCAGAGGAACTAGAAGAATCCGGCTGTTGAGCTTCACTTCCGAGCATATGATAATTGTTGTTGTTCATTCATACTGGGAAGTAGTAGGACGGATTAATTGATGACATCAGGGTAGTAATGGGTAGATTTACAAATTAGTATCATGTACACCTGCATATCATCACCCCCACTGACCGGCTTTATACTTAACCCCCCGGCGGGAGTTAAGATAACAGGTGTATTAATCCAGCAATCAGCTAATTGATCATAAAGCCTTTTTGATAGTATTGACATCCAAGTAAGCGAATCGAGCTATAATGCCGAGCCCATGTCAATTGGCTGCTATCGCGGGATGCTGTGCGAATGAACTCAAGACTTGGAGTGAGATACTACATCTACGCACTCGGGCTGTTGATCTATTGGACTTCTGTTTGTAGGTGAGTAGAAGAACCAAGTACTCTGCCTGGACCGACATTCAAAATCACTTCAAGATAGTTTGTAGGCTAGTCTCTGAGTATTCATATTCGATCGTAATCATACATCGGATCGGTGCTTTATGACACTCAATACACTTGCTAGCTGACCTGTCACTCACGGTATGTCCGCCACCAGGGCACCAGAGATCTGTTAAAAATTCGGCCATGCTGACTATACAGGTACAGTTCGTGCTTCCCATTAGCCTACACTGGTGGAATAGACTCTCGGCAAATGGGGCACTGCAATCGAAGTCGCATCCAGCTCTCGAGACAGGTACTATGGAAGATATGCCGACATGGGGTGACCATGTATGTCCGTCGGCTGAGGAGACTCGTGGCCCCGTCCGTCATGCTGCTACTGCCAGCACCGCCCGGAGCTGCAAGGACGGGAACCTCGATTTCTTGCATGCAGATGGCACAGTCAAACACTGCCTTCTTCTTATCTTTCGCCCGTTGCTTATCTTCATCTTTGGCTTCCATGGAGTACTCCCGCTCGTCAGCCCTCAAGGCCCCGATTGGAAGGACTCCGCCAGACTCAAGATCGTCGCCGGATCCAGAGCTATCGCGTAGCACGGGGTGATAGTCATAGGCGGGTGGCGCCCACCCACTAGGAACAAAGAAGCGAGGTCCCAGAATGTCCTGGCTAGCCAATACCCAGACCTGAACCCACACCCAGCCAGCCAGTGCCAGGGCTGTGGTCGAGTCGGGTCGAATGAAAAGCACATTCCCGCGTGCAGTCAAAAAGTAGATGAATGGAAAGAGTCGAAGGAAACTTTGGCCAACCACAAATTCCCAGCGCAGTGCTTTGCGGCAATTGCGCATAACATTTCGATATATCTGGGGTACCCAGAAGGATAGATATACAAATCCGAGGGTCCGAGCATATATGGCCCCCATACGGTTTGGCCAAATGAAAGACCAGACAGATATGATAAGGAGGACAAACAAGATAAAGTAGAACCGGGCGTACATGGCACCGACATCACCTCGTGTATCCTGCGCAGTCGGCGTAGCGCCCCGATTCGCAGGAGGCTCGTTTTCCTCTGCTGGCGGGTCCTGGTCGGGGGTCAAAATGATAGGCGTTGCGCCAGTATCAGTCACTCTAGTCGTAGTAGCAGGGAGTGGAAGGTTCCCTGATCGCGTAGTAGGATTCGGTCGACGTTCTTGTTCTCTTCGCTCCGGGGCCTGAACTGCCCAGATTTCCATCATGAATTTCATTCCGATATAACTGACCGAGAGGAAGGTCAAGAAGGATGCTGTTGTCATAACAAGGAAAGAAACGGCAGGATAAAGCTCTAGTAGCATGAAAACAAGTACGAATGAATCGCCGAACGCCATGAGCGCGATCGTGTAGAAGCTGATCCGGCTCCTAGTAGATGGCGTGGATGCTTCTTTGATTTGACGCAACAGTAATGCGATCTGGCCAACGGAAAAGGCAGAGATCATAAAAATGATGCGAGCAGAGAATTTGCCAAATTCCTCCATCTTCGGCCCCGATAGATAGAGTGCTTCTGTCGGTGGGAAGTCAGGAGCTCCCTTAGTCTCTAGGATGTACCCACAATCAGGCGAGAACACGACGGCTGACATAACTAAGGGCGGAGGAGACGGAATGGGGGCTCCCATTGGATATCTCAACTCTTGTTCTATCTGCTCGATGATCGTTTTATCTGTAAGGTAGCCATGGATCGCGACGGGATGCAGCTGGAGGTAGACGATATGTTCACATTTTGGAGCAGGGTATTCCACCTGCTCCGTCCCGACAAGTGAGGACCAAGGAAATAGGGTAGGAGGTCGATTCTGCTTCTCAGATATAGTGTCCGAGAGGGATTTGACGAGAAGCTGGTGGGTGAGGTTGTATGCGTCCGGCGACATCATCAGATGCGGTAATGCGAATACGCCACCAAATTTCTCGCTGGTTGTAGTCAAGATAATAGCGCCCGTCTCCGGGAAATGAACACCATACAGCGACAGATACCAGGTGTTACCCCAGAAATCGCCGCTCTCCACAGCCAAAGTTGCTCGGATCTCCCGAACCTGGCCCTCGGGCAATTGGACTTCCTCACCACCGCCCTCCCGGAGATCAAGGTAAAAAGTGCCACTATCCCCCGTAACATTGTGACTGAACTCATGCTCGAAGTATTCGTTCTCCAGTGCAATTGCAGTCGTGTTCAACAGGGCATGTTGTTTGTTCTGTTTGTGGCGTACCCATTCCCCGCGCAGCTTACCGGTCGCATTACGATAGACTGGGAGGAGTAATTGGGTCAAGTTAAGACCGGAGAAAGCGTCAGGCACGGCAAGGGCCTTGGGAGGCCTCAAGCCCGCTTCTGCCATGGTGGACCGCAGCTGAAACCGAGCTCTATCCTGAACATCTGGAAGAAGATCCCAAGCATAGCTATCGTTCTTCCTGACACCCGAAAATGGGAGCCATCGGTCGGTTCCCGGATCGAAGTCGCCATACTTAGACTCATTCAACATGTGAAGCGCGTTCCGCTCCCTCACAAGCTCTCTCTGGTGCTCTTCATCCTGAGAGACCAGAGGTGAATGCGACTGCGAGCTCAGAAGCAGGTAGAAAACTACCAGAAAGAAGAAAAAAGAACCGCGGTGATCCATAGGTGGCCACAAATCGCGGACATCGAACGGAGGAGGGTTGCTCCTGGAGGCCCAACTTCTGGTGTGCTGCGCAGAGACGGGCAGCCCTCGCGAGATCCTCGACTGTTGTAAGAGCGCGAGGAGCAAGCAGTAGCAGTACGACGTCACTATCGGAGTAGCACGTGATGCAGCGACCGGGAGGGGCCACGGGACAGTCGGAAGGGTCGATGACACATGGATCCAAACAGAGGTTGGCTGGTACCAGAGAATTGAAGGGGCTAGACCTCGTGCTGTCAAGATATTGCAAATGCCAGATGCATCGAAGCTGCGAACTCCCTTGTACAACAACCAGGTGGTATCTTATCGGGAATGAAGGCTAGATAGATAGTAGACTTAAGGGGGGCCGACGGGCGGGAGCGAGAAAGCACCGGCGCACGTGAGGCTGCCGACTAGCCCCAATCCAAGACGGATCCGGGACAATAGATGATCCGGTAGATCGGTAGAATATTACTATTACTACTACTACTACTACTACTACTACTACTACTACTACTACTACTACTACTACTACTGCTACTACTACTACTACTACTACTGCTACTACTACTACTACTACGGTATAAGTACTGTATAATAATTATGAGGCCATATCGTCTTCGGGTTATTCACCGGCCAGGTGAAAGCTGCCCTATGCCGAACATGACGAAACTTTGCATATGCTCAAGTCGACACTAGGGTCAGACAGTCTGTCTCATGATGAGGATTAGCTGCCCTATCAGACGCCAATCATTAAATAATCTTCCATGAATATATGATGTACGCAATTATCAAAACCCTCAAGACAGTGAGGACTGTCTATATGCACTGCTAGCACAACTGTATGGCGGGCTCGATTGGCCGAAAAGCCAGAAAGTACGCTCTGTATTGACTATAGAATTGATTTGAATGTATCCGTTATATAATCATGAACGACAACAACGCATGACAGGAGGTTACATATCAACCCGCTGTTTGAAGAGACTCTTGCCCCTCAGCCATTGTCGATAGCGCTTATAACGTTTCTTTTCATAATCCTCGGCCACCACAGTCAGGCCTCCCTCCGAGACATTCAAAAACTCAGCATAATCCGCAAGGTTCTCCTCGGCATTAGCTTCCAGAGTGGCCTCTTCTACGTTGCACTTATTTGCATATTCCAGTAAATCCAGACTGGATTCATGCTCACGAATGGAAGTGGCAGTCCGCTCGTCTTCAGAGGTCACAACAAGTGGAACCTTCAAAGGATGGTTAATGTAGCGTTCGTATTCTTCTCCTTCTGCAGCGGTCACAGACGGGTTTAGCGAGTCGGTCACCAGCTGGCCAAGAGTCCACTGCGCAATTTGCGTTTTGCTCGGAGTGGTGACCGTCGACTCCTGAGAAGAGTGCATGGAACTGAAGGAGTGAGGCAGTCCGAATGATGTAGATTTCATAATACCTGCAGACGGTGGTAATTTATCAGCGGAAGGCGGCTGATGAATCCAGTTGTAGCTGGACTGGGATGTTGCGCTACCGAGTTGTGGGCGGCCCGCTGGATCGATGGAGGTCTTAAGCGGTTCCTGGATCTTGACGCTACGTGGTGGGTGTCGTTCTCGGTTGACCTGATCGTGCGGGATCCGGGGAACAAACGGACTAATATCGTAGGGGGAGCCGGAACCAGGCCGGAATGGAAGATAGCGGAGCGTTGAGTTCATTTTGTAAGAGAATATTTTCGAGAATGACGACACGGCTAATGGCCTATAGTACTCGAGCCAGTAATCGTCGTAGTGAGAGAGAGGTTCCTTTGGAGGTCGCGGAGGGGGTGGCACTTCTTTTTCCTTCAGATTGTCCGGAGTGTACCAGCAAATGTAGTTGGGACGCCTTTTGTTGGACCAGGATCGCGGGTCAGCGTGGTGCAGGTAATAATCGGTCGACAGATCCCACAGCATCGGCTGTCCTTGGGAAAAGATGTAGTTCCCGAGGAACAGATTGTAGGCTTCCTGGCGCTGGGCATCGAGAAATGAATTGTTGTAGTACCGTTTGAAACTCTCCACCATATCGCGAGAATGACTACTCCACTGGTTGATCTTGCGGTATGTGGCCATAGTGTTTACCAGATGCGAGCCTCCGTACTGGATTGCAATGGTATCACCGTGGTCGTGCCACATATCAGTGAATAAGTTGACAGCATCGGTGTCGTACTCCACAGTCGTTCCATCAATGATTCCCAAAGCGTGAAGTTGGTATCCCAAGGCGCGCTTTCCAATAACGAATTGAGCAGCATTTGTACGGTCTAAACAATCGATGCAGTTCGTCCTCGCGATGCCATTTTGCAGACGCAAGCCAGACTCTGCATCATACCCGTTCTTGAAGAAGCCGGTCTTTGGAACAATCTCGCCCGCAATATGCTCTAATGTTCCAATGACGTCTTGGTCTCTGCTTTTTGCAGCACGGCTCATGTCCCAGGGCTGATAGATAATCTTCTTATCCTCGGGCAGGAACTGGTTCAGATACTGGATGGCGTTTGTGTACTCCTTGAGCAACTTGGACTCCCGTGGGGTTCGTTCTCGCGATTTTATCAGGTTGAGCACATAAACTGGTGCGCCGTATCTCTCGAAAAGGTTGTCAAAGTGTAGTGCAGCAGCGGAGTAGAAGGGGTCAACCAAGTTTAGTTCAATATCTGGTTTGGGAGACACCCCTGAGTTTTCCTGTGTCCAGTAGAGCGGAATACTCCCACGGTGTTGCACGTAAGAGGTGTACAGCGGGTTAGCATAGAGATTTGGACCGGGAGAATGAAATGACGTGGCTGTCATCTCGGACACTATCTGCTCCGTTTCAACGTCGTTGGCTACATAGCCTAGATCATTCGCGCCTCTCTTCAGAAATCGGGCCCCTGCGAAGAACCGAGAGCGTCGCGCAATGATGGTAATGTAAACCAAACGCCCGTACACTGACATCTTTGCCTGTTCAACATATCCGTGGATGATGGGTAAACACCATTCCCAAGGATTTTTCAGAGTTTCGAGGGCCGGCCCGAGAAGATGGTGATTCCAAATGAACATCGTATTGTAGTTTTGCTGAAGGTGTTTCGGGTGTCCGTCCTGATTGGCGGTGCGTTCCCGACAAATGTTGTGCTGCAAAGTGTGGGTGATATCGTAAGAATAGCTGAAGTAGAAGGATCGGGTGAGATCCAAATTATTTAAAATGGCAATATATCGCGCCTCCTCCGGGTTCTTCTCCGGGCGGAGACGAGACGAGCTTGAAGTCGTCAACGAGATGAGCTCTGTTCCATCGATCTGATAGACATAGTGACCCCCAAGCATAGCAACCTGGCTTCTCTTGGTCACCAGAAGCATGTAGTAAGCATCCGTAAATCGTATAAACCCCAGTAAAGCCCATGCACTGCACTTCAGCTTCAACCCACCCGACCGTTTATTCCCATCATCGATCGTATCCAACAACTGGCTCATCTCCCGCTTGCTGTAAACAATATCATCCTCTGAAATGCTGAGGTCCCCGGATTCCGACGTTCGATCGATCTTGAGAATCCTAAAGCGGGTATCCGACAAGTCCATTCCCACCATGTAGAATCGGGTGGCTGTCTCGTACAAGGAGAACTTGTGCATGCGATTGATCCCTTCCTCTCCTCCGGTGTCGAAGAAGGCCGAGCGTTGCTTTTGCGCCGAGGTGGGCGTAGAATCCCGCTCAAAGGACGTTGCAACCTGGGGCTCTTCATCTCCTGCCTCCACCCCATCTTCACTCAGGGCAGGTACTACTGGGGATGCGTAATGTAATGGGGTGAATGGGGAGGCTGCGCGAGGTGATCGGAGGCCATCTTCGTGATCGATAAAGCTTCGAGGGGCCGAGTCAGGCTGCTCTTCTGGGACCTTGGTGCTGGAGCCGGAGGTAAACGAGGCATCGGCGTAAGGGAGGTGGAGATCTGAGGTGGAGTTGGGCGAACTGGTATCTATCAAGGACACCGCTCTGGAGGACTGGTCGTCCAGTGGACCGAGGCTTTTGTCTTCCGCAGCCTCGCGGGAGAGGGACACTTCATCCAGACTCTCCATGATGAAGGCAGAGGCTGGTGAAATCCCGCACCAGCATCATATATGTTCTCGGTTGTTAGCGCGCAGCGCTTATGGGAAAAGAGGATCGAAACGGCGACCAAAGTAGTAGTGAGTGACGTCGGACGCGGGTGAGTGGGGGGATCGACTTGCGACAAGGAGCTTCACGTGATCGCAATCACCCCCATAAACCGATCAACTAGTAACCATCATCCAACCCAGCATGCAACAGTCTTGATCAGACGGTCATTACCCCATGCATTGATACCTCCCGAAGAAAAATGTGATCCAATCTGCAAGCTCCATATTATGCTTTGCGACTATTGTCTTGTCAACTAGTAACAGTAGATCTGAAGTGATCTTCGACCTAAATACATGCGACTGGATATAAGGGCAACCTTCCTGGAACTAGATCGTCACTCCCCACGTTCCGCTTTCTCGATCTCTGCCAACGCCTTCTGTATCATCTCTTGCGTGCTAACTCGAGTGAACTGAAGCTGTGCCGCCTTCAAGCCATCCTTCCAAAGATGCCACTTTTCCATTGTGAAGCGCGGTCGCGGAGGAGGATCATCAGCGTCCCCGAATGTTCGTTGGACCTGACAGTTCTCCCACATTCGCTGACCGGCATAGATATACCAGAGACATGAAATACGCACGGCCTCTTCCACCAGCGGATCGCATTCCTCAAACGTTTCTCGACACGCCCACAGCGCATATAGTGATGCGTCAATGGCATGGCCGAGATGGTCTGCTTTCGCGGTCAGCTGCGCCATAAACGCATTGCGATTCTCCCAATCCTGGAGTTCGCGTGGAGGATACTCCATCCGGGGATCGTCGTCGACCTGCTGGGCGTACTCTGTACGTGACGCCAATTGCAGAGTTAGCCGTGGAATCAACCGCCAATAAGAAAGAAGGAAGGAAGGAAGGAAAGAAAAAGAAGAAGTATATAAGTGAATAGGTGTAACGTACTGGGGTCGTATGTGAAAGAATACATATCCCTCAAGTAGACTCCGAGATAGGGGAGTTCAGTCCATAACTTCATGCCCACTGACGTTGGCTCTTGGCCCGTGTCAGGATCGACAATCTTGGTGCGTTGAAGATGGGCAATGAATTCGATAAGCTTGTGCTGCTGCGCAGCTGGAGTAAGATTCACAATTTTCACAACCGTGACCATGGCAATCCATGTGTGTGTGCCATCGATCTCAGTCGGGGGTTCCCCTCCCTCCTGGTGTAAGACCTCGCGCACCCGAAGCAGATTTTGGACTGCCTCAGCTGGTGAGACATCAGGATTCTGTACCAGCTCACTGATGACTTGGTATTCCGGTCGCGCAAGGAACACTTCGCCGAAGCCTTCCATCATGAAAAGGTGTTTCGAGGCTTCAGGAAAGCAAGGTCAACGACACCATTTGAGTAGTTTAAATAAAGGATGTTGGGGCAGGCTGGGCTGGCGGTCAGCACTAGTAGCCGGGATACCTGATCAACTCAGCAGCCAACAAATAACAACTTTCATGTTCCCAACACGCCACTTTCACCCTGTGGGAAGACATCTTTGCGTTTTGGGTGTTGGTGTCACAGCATATGAGACAGCCCCCAACTCACGGAGTAAATATCAAATTCTCGCATTAGACGGAGATTTTCATTTGAAAGGATCCTAACGTGTGCGGGAGGTCCCTTCGGCCCGTAAGCTTATACTCTCGAAGATCGCCCGGCCTCCTTTTGGCCCCCGTTTGACACCTACTTGGCCCCCATGAGTGACAAAGTCATGTAGACGAGATGTATAGCGCTTTAACTGCTGAGACTCTTGATAGGGACCGTCACACCATTTGACGCCTCACGCTATTCGAACTCAATGGTCAAGGATGTAATCCCATCGAAGCAGCAAGGTATAAAGCGCCTGCTTCGTACCAACACTGTTACTGATTTTACCTCGCCATCAGCTCACTCGTTCCCTTCTTCAAAGATTCCGTCAATTCATCGAATACCAGTCTCTCTTTCAAAGAAGTCACAGTCACTCATTCCTTTGGTCATCGATGTTGAAAGGAGAAAGAGTATAAAGTATACTGGATGTCTCAAGATGTTCTTCAGCCTCAAGCCCATCATCATCCTAGCCCTGACCCTCACTGCGGTTGCCAGCCCTATCACCAATCCGATAGTTGAGGAGACCAATATCCTCGTCACCCGCGCCCAAAAGAAGGATGTTGACTGTAATGGGCAGAAATTCACTGTTGCAGATATCAACAACGCCCTCCGTCAGGCAAAGGTCGTCGAAAAAGCCAAAGAGGATGGAGCCACTGACTACGATGGTTACCCCAAAGTGAATAATAATCACGAGAACCTCTTCAGTTCCACTAGCGCACTTTATGAGTATCCTCTGGTATCCGGGACCTTTAGTGGAAGTAAGTTAGCCCTTTTTGGTTACCTTTGCCCGATACGACCGAGTAGAGAGAACACACGTGAACTAATGGATCGGGAACATGACAGAGAATGGCGTCCATCCGGGCTTATACCGTGTAATCATGAATGAGAAATACAACTATATGGGATCAGTATATCACGTCGCGGGTGTGAGTAATGCTTTCAAGAAGTGCACAAACGTCGAAAGCCCTTCCACTACCACGACTACTACTACGGCCACTGCCAAGGTTACTACTAAAGCTAGTAGCAGCAAGACCGGCAGCACGTCTGGCAACAAGTCTGGCAGCAAGTCTGGTAAGAAGTCCAGCACCAAGAGTAGTTCACATTAGTGGTACATCCGGCCGTACCAGCCACGAGATTTGGGGGAAAGGGGAGAGGGGGGTATGACAGAGGGCTTGCTTGGGGGTTTGGGAACTTGGGGAGAGGTTATCCCAGTGTATACTAGAGAAGAGGCAGGAGGAGAGGGAGATGATCATCGAACGAGTTGGATACGATATGTATGACTAGACAGTTTTTAGACAGTCGTTACATAGTACTGTGATTAACGATACCTGTTCATGTAAAATGGTTTGCTGGAGACCCTGCTGACATTCTTCTAATCTGATTCTTGCCTACTTCCGCTCTTTCCAAAGGCCAACCACTCAAGCTAACTCGCCAGCAGCCATATGGTCAGATGGTCAGAGTCAAAGCCATACTACTGATCAGTACTCATCCTTCAAAGCTTAAGAGGTGGCGGAGGATCAGGTGATGCCTGGCTACAGTGAATGTCTTAACACTAATAAGTTGATTGAGATAAGTACTATTGAAAGGTTACTATATCCAGAAAGAGAGATGTAGGAGCAGCAGTAAAGATAGATGGCGACAGGAAGATATGCGAAACGAAAAGACACCAACGCCTCTTGACAGATATGGTATTATCGTATCACAGCAAGGCCTGGTTCGGATGTAGGTGTTGGCAGAATCGAAAGACAAATTTACTGATAGCACTACTAACAGCACTCCACTAATTCCAGGTCAAGTGGAATTTGGAACCAATAAAACGATCTGCATATTTGCAACCAAAATAAGGGAATATCCATCGGTACTAGGTAATCAGTGCCAGTGAATATTGAGCAAGGATATTGTACACATGTGATCCATCAGTAACCAGACCGTCCCATTAGGAGTCGCTTGCTGCTATTATGATCAATTTAATAACATAGGCTAACATGATCACTCCTTCTACACTAAACGAGTACAATGATCCTATAACGGAAGGTCATCAGTTAGGGGATAACGATTCTAATATCAGTGGCCATTGAATTTATTATAAAAATGACCAGTTCAGAGATGATCAAGACTAGGAAGGAATATAGACACCTGTTATAGTTAATACATTATTATGACAGAAATAGAAGTACAGACACCGGCCAGTATATTAGATTGGATCATACAATCGTGACCGACTAAAATCTTCTGTGAAGAGAGACAGAAAATCATAGAGGTAGAATTATTCAGGAGATATAATGAGTACTCACGTTTAGACAGGTATTTCGTGCAGTAATAACGTTCAAGTGTTGAACAAAAGACAGTCACATGTACTGTCTACTTTGCAGAACACGTATGAGCATAACAACAGACTAATGATACCTGACGAATATATCGTCTGTATATCCTCATTCGCCTCGGAAACTTTAAGGTCTCTTCCAGATATTTGTTGTTGGATAGAGTTGGATGATGGTACATACTTGAATTCATACGTTCCTCACTGGCCTTCCATGTAAAGACGAGAGTCTCTAAATCAGGGAATCTTGATAGCAGCGATTTTAGCTGAGAACGTTGCTAAAGACCTTACTAAAGAACGCTTGAATCTATTGTTGAAGCAGTAATACTAGTAGCCTCGGTCACGTGACCCCTACATACCAAACAACCCCTACTTCTACCCTCGCTGCGCAACCCCTAGATAGGAACACAACACACAAAAACAACTCTCTGCCCTTTCTTTGCTTCCTACGAGTAGACGTTCCAACATCTATCACTGACAACAGGGTCCAGTATCTCTTGTACAGATTCCTATGTTACAAGACGTATGTCGCGTTTTTATTATACGGGCCGGCGACGTGGGTAGGAATGAGTACTGCAGTCACTGAACCGGGGATTGCGGCAAGATATGAGAAGGATAATTAAGCAAGAGAGTCAAATTTAATCTGCACCTAGTTAAAGGTCGCCCTGGCTCCTGATGTTACTAGTTTCGAGACTATCTCTCGACCTGTCTGGTATGGTTCCCTGTTTAGAACATGGAGTTGTCCATGAGCTTGGCTACCTACGCCAGGGCCTACCGAGTGAATGTCTCAATTCAGGCAGCCTCCGCCTTTAGCTTCATGTGAGCCTTCACGTGCTTGATGAGCCTCCGACAGTGAATGAGAATAAAGTATATATACGTGATGACGGAGCCAAGTTGCTAATCTCGATAGTCGGCCCTTGTCTTATGCTGAGCAGCAGAGTTGGATGTGAGAGACCATGGCAGTGTTGTAGCAAACAAACGCAAAATGAATGCGATTTGCAGGCTTGCCCAAAGATGTACGGGTGTAGTGTCAACCCCTGCACGAAGGGTCGTCTTCAATGAGTATTTCTGGATGGCGACGCAAGGCTTATGAGGTTGAAAGCGACTTCCAGTTTCAAATAATAAACCCCCGCTACCGAGGTGGGTGTCAAAGTCTACCCGGCGAGAGTCGTAAGACTGACATTGGGTAAGGTCTGATCTCAGAGTCGCTTCAAGGTACGGTAACTCGCTGATGGGCCTAAAAGGGAGCTGCAGCCTGCGTCTAACCTCGTCTCTTCGAGCGAGTTAATGAGCATGAGGAATCAAATTGATGGGGTATATCAATCTAAAGATAGAACAAAACAATGGATATACTGTCTAGAATCGAGCGGCCGGCGGTTTAGCTTCTTGCGTAGTACATGATGCCGCATTTCCCTGACGACAATAGCACGACGACCTAATTGGAACATCGGCCGTTGCAACTGCTTGTTTCAAGAATGGCTTCACGATCTGAGCTTCAGCCGTTCGCCCCAGCCTGTTCAAGCATTCATAATATCCATGCAGCGCCCATACATTATTCGGGTGCTGCCTCGCACGAGGCAGCGTGTCGTCAAACCCAAGATCGGCCTGGTACACCGCGGCTGCCTCCTGGACATGTCCCTGTTCTAGCAGGAGCGCACCGTACGCATGACGGGTCGGTTGCATCCACCCCCACGGCTCGTCATATGGTAACCCATCATCCAGGGTGATAGATCGCCGTAGATGGGTAAAGGCCACATCATAGTTGCCACGGCGATACTCGAGCTCCCCATCCAGCATAGCGTCAGCCACGGCCAAGATGTCCAGACACTTGTTGGTAAATAACATTCGGCTGCAGGGTACACGCTTCACAGCCTCCTTAAACAGCGCGCTCTGTTGACTCGCTTCCTCTATCCTCCCAAGCGCAGCCAACGCCACTCCCTTTCCGTACTGGATCATTGCAGTGGTGACGCAATATAGCTGCGTGTCATGCGGATATTCAAGGGCAAGGAGATCCTCCCAACGTCCAAAGCGAATCAGGACATGCACCTTCATGCTCACAAAGCCTTCCAGCCAGTCAGCCATAGGCGGGGATTCAATACGCAGGAGCTGCTCTGGAATGGATGACTCCAGACTCTTGACCGTGTCCAACGCAACTTGCGACTGCCCCGCAAACATCGCCGCATATACTCTGAAATGATAATCATGCGATCGATATAATGTATAAAAATTGACTGCGCCCTCACGGGCAAGGAACTTTTCATCTGCTCGAATTGCGTCAGAGTTCGATGCAATCGCCCGTCGATAGTCACCACAGAGAATGTCCAAATGCGATGGCATGTGATTAAGATGGCCTGCATCAGGTACTAACCCCCGCAAATGGTCTGCTACCCTGAGTGCTGCTTCCGGCTCACTGGACATCTCCATTAAGTGGATGTATAGATGCAGGATTCCCGGGTGTCGTAGCGCCTCGTCCTGGGTCAGCGCCAGATCTAAGACTTTCTTGATTTGCACAGTATGCGCATCAGCTGCAGGCTGACCAGTTCGTAAGTCCCAGAGGGCCCATGGAGTTAAGTTCATGAGAGCATCCGCATACAAAGCCACCACATCTAAATCATTGGGAAAGCGTAAGTAAACAGATTCCATGGCGTTAGCGTACTCCTTGTTCCAGCCATTAAAGTCATCGGGCGCCACGTTCTGAGGGTATCGATGTTGCAGGGCTGCGATAAGCGCTGCTTCCACGGATTGGGTGGTTGTGGCGTGCGTCTGGGCCTCTGCGACAGCTTCGTGGGTACGCTGCACGGCGACCTCGAGTTCTTGCTCGTCGAAGGACTGCCAAGTTTTGTTGTAGTTGGGACCCAAGGTGTATGCAAGGCCCCAGTATGCCATCGCACAGGCCGAGTCATGTGTGATGGCTTTTTGGAAACAGTTGGCCGCTGCTTCGTGATTGAAGGCGTATGTCCAGATGAGACCGCGGTCGAACCAGAGTTGAGCCTGAGGGCTGGAGGTGGTCACCGGTCGGCGGAAGGAACCGAAGTCGTAATAATCATCTGGTTCCTGGGCAGACATGATTGAGGAGCTCTGAAATTATTACAGCAAAGGAGAGCTAAATAGAGATACGTAGGTGGCTTGCCGATGCTGTTCCTGAAGTTGAGGGGGGATGATCCCGTAGCAATACCAATAGTAGATGGTGAGTAGTAGTAGATAGTTGATAGTGAGGATGTCCCCGCTATCGAACCATGGTTCCCAGGCTGCAGGGAATAACAATAGTCCGAGAACGGTCACATAACTACACCAGGTTCGTTCCAACCGTCACAACCTGTTAGTCTACATGGTAGATTCCATCATTGACTGATGATCTGGGAAAAGGATGGTTCAACTTACAAAAATTCGTAGCCTTTGTATTTTACGGCCCAGTTTTTGATACAAGTACACTGCCAGGGTTGTATAGAGACTATCGAGACAGCATTAATCGCCATATAATAATACAGCAGCATGAACAGAAACAGTATTCGGTGAAGTCGAGTAATTCGATACTTTCGACTGCTGAATGACGGGCGCGAAGCGTGCTTTTATTTACTTTCCTGAAACATCAGGGCCAAGTACCCAGGACGAAGACTGATAGCTTGTAGGCAACTGGCTGTGTGCCGGTGGCAAGGAGTAAAGGTAGAAACTGGCTGTTGTTACACGCATTTACATTCTATATCTTTCTCTAGTGTTGTGTTTGGGTATGTTATCAACTTCGTATATGTACATAAAGGTTTGTATTCTGTCTGCTCAGTGATCCAATCGTCTTTAGCATCATAGTGTTGCTTCAGGTGGCCAAGTAAACCCTGCATGAACAGCATCTTATATAGCAAGAAGAATCGATCAGGTCAAAGAGTTTGGTCTGAACCGAGATTCTTTCGAGCCATTTATGCCTCTTTTTCTCCTCGGTTGGAACACCGGTAAGGTACGGACTGCAGAGCAGACCCTTAACTGCTATATATCACGAGATTTCTGGCGTGGCCCGCAAGCTGCCGAAATGGAAGGACGAGACAAAACAGACAAACGGACAAGTTCCTACCCAAGTCTAAAAAGCAAAACTATGCCACCATAACCAAAATACTTTTCAGCGCTGCGAGCGCTGTGACCGCATGGTCGACTGGCGACGGATAATGTCGCCATGGTTCCATGTCTGGCTTGCGCGGTCCTTCGGGTCGAGACTGGTAGAAGCCCCGTGCTCCGGTCGACCCTGGGATTGCTGGCGGTCCATAGACATCTGACTAAGACTAGAGGTGCGACGGCGCATGCGCCGTTCTGCGTCTGCGATCTCATTCTGATTCAAGGATTCCGAAGGGAGCAGAATGGCGCGGTCCAAGGCATAGGGCAGGCCGCGATGACGGCCTCGGATTTGCATCGCAATTATGACCAGCTTGGAGAGAACCTGAAACTGGCTGGAGAAGGATGCATTGACTCCGGGATACCCGAGCGAAAGACCAACGGTGCCATACGCTGAGACAACTTCGAACAGCACGGACCACACTTGGAAGGAATACTCATCTTGCTGCTGGAGCCGCTTGCCTTCCACAATAGTAATGATGAACAGGCCCAGGAACACATACCACAGATCAAAACTGAGCTGTTTGCGCAAATGCGCTCCGATATAGCTGGGCGCTGTCTGGTTCTCATCCGACTCATCATCCTCGGTAGAAGCGTAGATGCCTAGACTCTTCTCCTCGTAGACGTTGGTGCGCCGTAAGGAGATGGCAATGGGGAACACGGATATATACATCATGATCAAGTAGGAGACCTGCACAGCCGGGTGTAGGTCTGATACAGAGATAACAGCCAATCCGGCGGTTCGAGTACAGGCGGCCTGGAACAGACCGTCCACGATACGGATGCCAGTGGGCAGGGATGTGACGACCGAGTCATTCAAGTCCAGAATAATGAAAAATATCAAGTCAATACCATTCAAGGCCACCAGAATCGCAAAGAGCCACCACGTGGCATTCCTCGGAAAGAGTAGAGTGAAGCATCGACGTGGATGATCAAGCAGAAAGCGGAGTTCCTCCCATAGCGGGGTTTCGGCACGAGTCACTTTGGACAGAGCCCAAATAATCAGGCGCAGCATGCAAGGGAACCCTGTATTCCCGATAATGATCAAAAAAGTCATGAGCAGGAGCGGGAATATCGCTTTCTGGAATGATGATAGTGAGTCTGGCGTGAGAGTAAAGCCGACGTCGTTGAAAGCCGATTGAGCCATGAAAATGGCCCACCAAGGGCGACCCTGTCCGATTTCCTCGACCACCTTGCCCCAGTGTGTGGTCATAATCCAAGGCACGAGGCACAGGATGCCAAGAATGTGGAAGAAGGCATAGTAGGAGATTAGTACTACTGCCAGAGTCTTCAATGCCCGATACTCGATCCCGCCGAGCTCGTCACGTTGTTCCTCAGTTAGGTCGACAAAGTTTGAATTCCGACCAACCGTGGCATTCCAGCTGAGATACGGCTGTGTTGACCGTTCACGTTCCTGCGTAAGAGTGCGGAAAAGGTTGTGTAAGGTTGGTCGTCGCGATGTCAAGCGACCCAGTTGCGAGGCATCGCTATCATTCTTTGTTTCACGGAAAGTGGGACGTGTATCTAATCGGGGGAAAGTAGAGTTCCGCGTCCTCGTTCGAATCATATCTGGCTCGTTAATCGTGATATGGGGCCCATCAAGTCTGCGCGGCCTATCCTCGTCCTTATCCTCGTCCTCGTCGTCCTCATCCTTGCCATTCTCGTCTTCTTTGCTCATATCACATGGGCTGCGCTCGGAACTCGAGGAGTTGCTAGACGTGCGAACAGGTCGATTTGTCTCCTCCTCTTCCTCCAATACCTGGGGTGCGCCACCGTTGTCATACTCCCGAGGGCTAGGTATCCGCAGCGCGCCTTTGTTCCTCCGTTGATTCTCCAGGAATGCGATGTGATGTTCTGGGCTCAGCTGTGCCGGAACACGAAGGTTTCCTAGACTATTTCCTAGTCCAATTGCTAACTTTTGATTGAGGGCATTGTTCGCATCTTCGCCCAATTTTTCGGGTGGATCCCGCGCGGTGGGAGAGGCGGGAGGTGAGTCCTCGCCGGATTTCTCCTTGACCTGCTGTCGGCTCCCCGGCTGACCTAGTGTGTCGCGCAGGACGACGATGGACCGACCAGCGACCCCAGCCTCTTCCCGGGAAGAAGACTGACCATCCTTATCTTCGCTTATAGTACGGAGGCGGGAGCGAGTATGGCGAAGGGCGCGCGCATCGCTAACGACATGCTGAAACCGCTTTTCGAACCAGTAGAGACGCACAAAGACCAGCACAGTGTGGATAAAGATGGGAGTGGTCAGCATGGAGACCACATACAAAACGATCTGCTGGTAGGTATGCAAGGTGTTAAGGTCGACGGTGTTGAGACCGCTCTGGGTGGCGGCGCCGGCCGATAGGAAGAGGGCATCGGTGTAAGCTAGATTAGCCCCTGGATAGATGATGACTGAGGAAAGCAAAGCGGTGGCGATGATATAGACATAGTGGATGAGAACAAAATTCATGCGCAGATTCTTTAGCCATGGAATGTGGGAGGTGAAGCGTGAAGTGACCGAGGTCGCCCGCCGCAGCACGGCGGAAAACATCCTGCGGTTTCACCCGCACCGACTGGGACACTTTGGATTTGCAGGGAGGAAAACTGTATCGGTAGGAGAATAACGGATAGGAGGTTCGAAGAACGAAGGGGCTGCCGAATGAAGACGGCTGGTTGCCGATCAATATGTACTAGGCGGAAGGAAAAGAAGACGCAGACCAGGCCAAAGTCGCTGCAGGTCAGAGACCCACAATCGCAACAGCACTTTGAGCTGGGGAAACGAGGATCAACATGATTTGAGGAGAGTTATGTTGGAAGGAAAGAGAGGATGCTGGAGGCCGGGCGCAGATAAGGGGACACAGAAAGGTCGTGGAGAAGAAAGAGAGGACGGGAAGCCCCGAGATGCAAGAAGACAAGACAGGCGAAACCAGCGGCGGAGGGGGGGAATGACGACTCGGTTGGATGAGATGGTCTTGAGGGAGGTGGTGATAAAGTGGCCAGCTTTGAAACCGAGATTGCTAGAACTCCACTATGTCGGTGAGCACCCACTTGATTTATGGTGGTTGCTGGGGGGGGGGGGGAAATAAAAATTCGATTGGAAGCTTGACAGTTCGACAAAGGAGGCCGGATTGGCGCAGCAAAGAAAAGAGAAAAAAAATATCAGCAGAAGAACCGGAGGGTAAAAAGGCGCTATGCCGATCGGTCGAGCGCGGAATTAAGAGACATGCTGTCCACGGACAATTTCATTGGAGCCTAATCAGCATCTCTGGACTCTATCTCGCAGGTTTTAACGTTGAGACTAGTCCCGAGTAGCACACGGCTTGTCTTGACTTTTGTGACGGGGGGAAAAAGGAAACGCGGGTTAGTTCTGGACCAGCGATCACGTGAAGGTCTGCCAATTCTCTGCGGCCGGCCATTGATCGATCGATCGATCAATCTACAATCTACTCTCTACTATCTACTACCTGTCTATTTGGATACAGCAAATGGAATTTAAATAAGCAATATCCCTCCGTGTAATCTACACAACTTTGTTTACTTAATGTACACAGGTCTTTATTCTCCTAAAATCTACCGTACATTGACGGCAGGGGACGCAGATCCCATCATTTTCCGTGACATCTCCGGGCCCCTTTGGCAACTATCTATTTCTAGAAGGACGTCCGAAAACGGCGCGTGCCGCTGGCTAAGTTATGTTGCCTGGTTCCGCAACGCCAAAAATTGACCCTACGCATCACGGAACCCAGGCCCAATACAGGTCACCCGCAAATATCCGCTACCGTTTCCGATCCAGTACATCTTCTACAATGTGAGCATTGATGATTCGATGAGGGATCCATCAAATGACACAGATAAAATCGGAGATGTCGGGCTTGGCAAGAGGCCAGGTTCAAATGTTGCTCGGTCCGAGTGTTGCTAGCTGGCTTTTCTGCTGGTGTCGCGGTATGCTTGCTGGTGTGATGGTAGGCTAAGAAATCGCAACTTGCGGATCGGATCGCCTCTTGAAGCGGAGGGAAGCGGTTTCAAAGTGAGTTCTTTCGTTGTTCACTTCCCCCGGGCAAGGCTTCTGTCCACAATCACCGCCGTTGTCTTTTAAGGCTTCCAATGCCCTTGTGCCCCGAAGACTGCTCCTTTCCAGACGAATGTACTGAACGAATACTACCGGTGTCATTATCAGAAATTGATTTCTCTGCTTCTGACTCGGAATTTGATTCTTCTGATCCGGAGATGGAAGTATCCGGGTCGGGCCTATCGCTGTCTTCCTGAGAATGAACTGGATTGTTCAGTTTCTTCGGTGCAGTTTCAAGCGACCTTAAAGACGAACTGTCATCAGTCTTGGACGTTGATCGATCCATACTGGAGATTTTGTCGGTCTCGGTTCCTTCTTCCCCTGATTCGTCATCGGAATCAACATATTCGGAACTTTTGAAGTGCTTGTTTGATTGGCTCTGAGAAGGCGTGATTGATTTCGATTTACCTCGACGCTTGGGTGGTTTTGCCTCCACAACAGGGTCGTAGAAAGCATCCGGATTCCCCATGCTACGCCGAGTCAAGACCTTGCGCCTAATCTTGCGAAATTTGTCTCCACACTGCTGCCTGGAACGGCAGTTTTCCATGCGGTTGCTGATTTCTCCCCAAGAAATCTTAGATTCATCTATCTCATAGATATCGCGGCCAACTTCGTGGCCCAGGTTCTTCATATGGGTCCACCAGTCCTGTAGATACTGTAGTAGTGCACCTACTTCCCATTCAGACCAGGGCCCTCGGTTCATCGTCTGACGATGTTCGAGGTGATTTCTCCACCGCTGTATCACGTCGTCATCGCTTCTACCAATCATTTTGGCGATGTGAGCCCACCTGGGCCCATGGCGCTCATGAAGCAAGATAAGTTCGTCATCTTGCTCGGCAGTCCAATAATGTGGCTTCTGGTTTGTGCATTGGAAATGTCGTCTCATGAACCGATAAACCGATCTCTTATCGCGATGTGGGATAATTTCATAGATGTTTTTCCAGAAAGCCACTTTTGTGGTAATATCCGTGGGACAAGGGAAGGGATTCGACTTGTCCCTTTCTGAATGCTGAATCATGAGGTCAAAGGTGTCGCTTGCCATGCCGTGGGTGGTGCAAAAATCTAGCTTGAAGGATTCCAGAGCTTTAACTTCTTCTGGCGTGAAGAAACCAGTTGATTTATTTTCTTTCCCTTTGCTGGCATCCGAACCGCGTTTGCCCTTTTTGAAATCCACCAGGCCTTTGAAATTCTCGGAAGGTTGTTTTGATGCTGTGTTCAACTTTGCTTCCGATTCCTCCTGGGCAGATCCTTTCTCTTGGTCCTTGCTTCCTGGGTCTGGGGCGATCAAATCTTCTGTTCCTGGGGAAGGTGAAGTTGAAGGTACATCCTGCGTGAGTACGTCGGGCTTGTGCGTGGCCTTGTCTGCTTTGCCGTTTTGTGTCTGACTTCCTTTGGACTCGCGGACCTTCTTGCGCTTTGACGGACGATCAG
Source organism: Aspergillus neoniger CBS 115656 (assembly GCF_003184625.1). Lineage (NCBI taxonomy): Eukaryota > Fungi > Ascomycota > Eurotiomycetes > Eurotiales > Aspergillaceae > Aspergillus > Aspergillus neoniger. The sequence goes on along the minus strand of NW_020291174.1, from coordinate 58,820 downwards.
TGGATGTATTATGCCGCGATGATAGAGACGTTTTCGGTGAAGCTGGCGATATATTACGGTCTCCAGTGGTGTTATCCAGAGCTCTCCTCTTCCGTCCAGAGGTTGTATTGTTGGTTTGTAGCTTCTGCTTGGCGCCATTTAAAGGTGTTATAGGGGTCGAAGGTATTTCCAATTCCGATCGATTCTCTTCTTCGGAATCTTCGGGGGCATTCTTACGCCCTGGGGAAGTATATTGCGAAGAGGAGTCGCCCATGTCGAGTGAAATAAAAGAAACCAGTCTCCCAGTGAAAACTGAAGACCTGACAAAGAGCTGTGGAGACAGCAGAAATTATCTGAAGGGAGTGAATGGGGAACAATCTGTCAGACAAAAAAAATTCAGAAAAAGTCGCCGAAAAAAGCTTTGGAGCGGCGCGAGCGGCGCGGCGCGGCGCGACTTTTGGCGGTGCCGTTCAAGCTTTCTTTAGCGGAGAGACATTCCATCCATTCCCTGGTAAGGGCGGTCAAGGTTGATAGTTCTAAGCTCCTGTCAGACGTCGCATCCTCTGCCTTGCTTCTGCGATTGTGCAGCCGGCACTTTTTTTTCCTGGGGGAAGAAGGCCACCAAGGAGTCTTTCGCGAACAGAAAGAAGTGGTCACTTAGGGAGAGAATCGCTACTGCCACCCAGTCGAACCTCGGTCTGACTAAATTGCTTTTTGCTTTTTTCTTGATGGGGTTTCCCTGTTAAGGGCGGTCAGAATGGCGGGTGCAAAAGACGGGCAGAAAGATGCCGGGATGTACCCCCGTTTATCCTAGAGTAGCTAGATTGTGAGTAAATGAGTATATACTAGGGCAATTGATTTGGATATTAGCAGTGACACCATCCGAGAAAGAGCACAGACGCTGATAATGCCTATAATCAGAGGAGCTGTCATTTTTTCAGCTCCCACCAGGCTATCTTGCAAGCCATCAGCACGGTGCAGTTCACCCATCAATCCTGCAGTCTGCTTCTTTCATTCCCAAGCCACCTGAATAGTAACAGTGATGTGCAGATTGGGTTTTCATATCCCGGGCTAGGTGGGCAATGTCCACTCCTACTATATGCTGCTTTCTTGCCAGGGAGCTGTTCAGGCTCGTTTCTATCCGCTCTCGTGCGCTTTACTGCGGTGTCAATGATATCATTATAAGTCAGTCACGTCAGCAAAGTACTATAAGATTGTATACGACCCAAGCAGGAGGTATTACGCAGAGCCCTGGAGAAGTGAAGCAGCAAAGTCGGTCATACACGGCAGAATGTGTAAATAGATAACAATCATGGAAGATAATAACAACAAAAATATCCCAGAAAATAAACAATACACAGGTAACATGTTATATAATCAAATCTGATAAGCAACCGCCGAATTCAACGAATCAATCATCCGCGATGGCTAGCACAGCATGAGCAAATGTACACAGCTTATGCTAATAATGCTATTGACAAGTCAAGATCAAGATGAAGAGGATTAAGTTTAATGCATGATTTGCTGATAGCTGATTAGGAGATCACTTCTCATAAACCACTTGTACCGAGTTCCAGATCGGATTCTCAAGTCCTGTGTGATAGTGATAGTGTTTGATGAATGCGACTGTGTCACCAGTCTAGGTACCTTCCATCCAGTCATTTTCCAACTACCTCACAATTCCTAAAGGGTTGTGAGGTGATGTCGAGTGTACTTCCTTTCAAGAAAAGAATTTTCGGGACCTTTCTCCCTCTAAATTATACCCCAGTGATCAAATGAGACCGACGTATTGGGACGTCTTTATCCAAACGATACAAGCTCAACATGTACCATGATTCCACCCTTTCGTCCTTGATTTAACTAGAATGAATCAATTCAAGAGGGCTATGTATTTTGACTTTTCTCTGGATTCATTTGATTGTACCCTTCTCAAGACTCAGGATCTCCCAATCTTTATTCCCTTCACCCATACTTACTTGCTGCTATAGCTATATTGTTGACTGGAAAGCACATGTTCGAGAGTCCTATCCATGGGACGATGCCGAGTATTGTTGGAGGGACCTCCTAGGGTTGGATTGATTATAAAGGAGACTTTCTGGGTGTGTTTATCCTTGCTCACACTCTCATTCTCGAGCCATGGCCTCATATGCATTTTGTCACTAGATTGCCTCTTAGGTATATAGTTTTACCATGGAATTTTACGTGGCCTAGAAAGCGAATTTCAATGCTAATGTGAACAGCGGAAAGCCAAGGTACTCCTGTCTGGTAAGTTCGATGTTGTCGGAGGTTAGGTCATTCTTCTAAGGGTGGCTTGCCTCATGTTAATCCCGAAACTCATGATCGTACATTTAGTAGTGGTCTAGTAGTGGTAGTAGTACTATCCTGGATGAGCTTCCAGACAAAGTGACCTAAGCAAGAGGTTTAATGATACTAGCAGTGCATATCATACTTTAATTTCAATTATATATATAATTAAATTTAGTCTTTATCCTATGGATAAGCATGTATGATTCAAACCACTACCCTTTGTATTCAGTTCGGGATATATAGTATCTCATAGTATGTATAATCACTATATAGTTGCTGTACTATATCACAATCATCTTGGACTTCGGGATCAGCGAACTTTTCTGGAACAGTGAGGGACTCTACCTGTCTACCTACTATATACTAGGCATTTGGATTTCCTTCCAGGAATACATGTTGGAAGAAGGAATCACAATATCCCTATGTAACCAGAGCATCTAAAGTACAATTAAGGATGATATACCTCCAACATGCACACACACACTCTCGGAGCACGTACAACAGTCCAGGATGTCGCAAGGTAAGAGCCTCATTACCTATTGAAACCTTGCTCAGGTAGGGGTAAACAGGATTAACCTGAAAGTTGCATAATTCGAAGGTGCAGCAAACTGCGGATTGTCGGGCGCTGCTGGGCCAGAAGATAATACAGCTGCCAGCTGGCATATGCTGCCAAGAGGACCGTTCGCAGCAAGTTTCAGAGAAGGTGGGTCAATCAAGAAGGGGCCAGCCGTACGGCTGTGGGTACACATCCTTTTTGACTAACTCTCATGCACCTGAGTACTTCCGCTTTGTGCGGTTACGTAGGTATTAGCTATATAAGCATCTTCACTTGGAGATCCGACGGGAAGGCTAGATCGAAGGCGGATTCTACCTAGGCCAGAACCACTTTGACCTATATGCTATTCAGGGAGACGCTGCCTAGAGGCCCCAAGTACGCCCCATCTGGGTTACCCGGGAAGGAAACCTTAAGCCTACCAGGGAACTTGCACTTAAGGAGCAGGAAGGAACTAGGAACAGAAATAGACAATAGTAGTTTATAGGTAACTGGTGAGCCAACTGCGACGCCGGTCCGACGCCAACTTCAATTTCTTCGTATTCAGCCGAGGTATAGACGGTTTGTATATATGCGACACTGCATTACTTAGTGTGTCGTAAACTTTGCGCCATATCAACGGGCACAGCGTTCTGAGCCATTTCCTTGCTTCAGACAGTGAAGCACCTGCACAGCTAGCACCTTGTATACCGAGCCCGATCAGGCCAAGATAGAAGTTGTATTTCATTAAAGATCGATACCATTGCGCAAGCAGTCTTCAGCATTTCCTTCTGGGTAGCCATACAAACGATGCCAGCGGCCGCACTAACAGTTAGTACGTCGCACTTCGTGCGAGGCGACACAAGGTCGACAATGGGGAAGAAGAGAGCCTCGGTCTTCAGGGTGGCATGAGCCTATCGCCGCCGAGCGGGCATAGGAGGGTACCCTGTGAGATTTCTCAGGTCGGTGTCGCTTGCCATCACGGCAGCTCGCTGCTGGGCTAAGAGGAAGCTGGAGCCCACAATTCAGCTCCTCTCTGCGAGCGAGTTAGGAAGGCATGAAATCGTTTTGCTTTCAACGGGCAAACTCAGACAAGGAATCAATAGAACGATATCAGGTTCCTTGGTAATTGTCGCATGCCGTGTTGTATATATGGGACGAGAGTTTGAGTCAAGTATCGCCGATTCGCCTTACTGAGGCGCACTGTGGTAGCGACATTGGTGGTGTACGTATTGACTGGGATAGCGCTTGCTGGATGTTGAGTTGACTCAATCACTTGCCTCTCATTGGCCTTGAGTAGCTATAGGTTAGGGAGCTGCCAGCGCCCGCATTTCGGTTCGTCACCAGCGGAGGCAATGAAATTGAGAGTGGAATCCTGACAACCCATGTCACCGTTTCAGATCAGCCCATCAACCCGCCCAAAACCACGCGACCAACGCTGTTGAGTTCGCTCTTGGCCTGGTGACGGCTGGCATCCTCAAATTCGCGTATGATCCCCGCCACCATAATCTTCCTTATCTTGGCATCCGCCTTGGAAAACATTTCCCCCAGTGCGACAGTACATACTGAAGGTGTGAAGACTAGCGACACCAATCGCGTGTAACAGTCAATGAGAATATCACACAAGGTAACGAATGTTTCGAAATAGTCCGGTTCAAATGGCAATAATGGCGTCAGAAGATATGTGTATTCCTCACCGGGGAGGAGCTCCGAGGCCTCCGTATGCGGAAACGAGACGGTCGCTGCCGCCGCGCTGGCTGAGTTACTCGCCATTGACTTCAAATCTGACGGGTCACTGGATTGTATCGGTAGGCCGATTTCTGTAGCCGAGCTGGTGCGGCGCGCTTTCGTGCCGGCGTGAGCGGCGCGCTTGAACATCTGAGGGATACGGGCGCGAGTGAGGGTGGAGGAGGAGGTGCCGTCGGGAGGATGCACTTGCTGAAAAGCCTCGAACTCAATTAAGAGGGTGCTGAGTGCGCGAAGGAATTCCACGGGTGTCGTGCTGACATCGAGAATCGGAGGCAGGGAGAGGCCCAAAAGAAGGTAATTGATGGCGCGACGGGCGAGTTTACGGGGCTCAAAGTATGGCAGTCGACTGATATCGGTCCGGGAAAAGTGAACTGTATTGAACCAATAGATGCGGCCTTCGTGCGCTTTCCGCAGATAACCCAGTGTAGAGATCCGCTTAGCAGCCATATCGTGGATGTGCTGATAGATTGCTGCTGCGCTTTGAGGCCCAAGTGATCCGCTACCGCTCGTTAACGGGGGTGGCATGGACCCCACCGATGGATCATGACTGATGCTGGATTTGGTGTCCCGGCGCGAAAGACTGGGGGCAAAAGTCGAGGAAATCATATTGGACATGGCTATGTAGTTGGAGAAGGTTGCCTACCCCGGCATAAACGTGGATTCCGTACTCCGTAGGCAATGAGGAGACACGATTAAAAGGGGCTGGCTCAAGAAAGCGTACTAGTAGGAAGATCCGCGGGATCGGGAAGGAGATGGAATCTCCGTGCCACGTGACCGTGATTACTGCCAGCAGAGACGGAGCTGGCGAGCCTGTAACGTCTGGGGAAAGTATTATGATGGGCTAATGAATAAGGATATCATAAGCAGTCGTTTCAGTCGCATGGATTGCTGGTACGACTAGCAGTCGGCGTGCAAAATGTAATAGACGGGCTGATTGGAAATTAGCCCCATCCAAAACATGCTATAGATCAGTAGGTTTGACTAGTTCGTAGCTGGATTATTTATTAAAATGGGCACACCTAAAATATCCACTAAGCATGTTAGCTCAGGGGAAGAGCGCCGGGCTCATAACCCGGAGGTCCCTGGATCGAAACCAGGACATGCTATCTGTTTTCTTTTTTTTCTCTTTGCTGTCGTAGCTGATCGCTTCTTTTGGTTCATTCAAAACATGCTGGCATAGGCTGTTCACGCTTCTTAATAACTCGTTATCTATTCTTATTACGGAGTACAACCAAGATAATCCCGAGTCGCCGTGTTGCTGTCCAGGAGATTCCCCCGGGCCGTCCCAAGAACAACTGATGCTTTTCAGCCGCGATAGATTTGATTTTCATAGTTGCCATGGTGGTGGATACTGACGAATTGAGTCTATACGTACCGGTAGCATAATTTTATTTACATACCAGTATCCTTGAGTAGGTTACTCGAGGGAATGATACACATATTATGTGGCAGGTGCCATCTATATCTTGAATAGGACTAGCGTAGGGGTCTACGTGGCTATACCTTAACAGGTTAGTCGCTGACTATCACCCCGGCTGGCCACTGACATGTGACCGACCGCCTTCCCAAAGGGATTGGCTCCGAGCTGAATGAATGAATAGGAAGGATATCTTCCGGTACTTGACCACCTTCTTTCCCCTCCTTACGAATTAATGGCCCCTTGAGATGACCTAGTATCAGGTCTTCTCTGTGGTGAGCCCCAATACTTTCTTGCGGCTTTGTGTTTCAATATGCTTCTGCGCTCGGCCACTTCTTATTTGATTAGAACTGGCCAGGGGTATCAACTATTCCTAGCATGACACGCCGACTTGTATGTCCCTTCTCTTCTGATCATGGAGTGCTCCTATCAGAAGATTTAGAACTAATTGGATATCTCCATAGGTTCGAGCGGGCGTGCAGCTCGCGATTTTCGCATCTTTCATCGCTCTTCTCGTCGTGACCTTGGACAACAGGTTCCGTGTCCTTCCTGCCTCCATCCACGGCCATCTTCCATCCCACTATGCTGGCTTCGCCATCACCGATGTCACCGTTGTGTCTTGTTCTTCCATCAACGTTTTCTCAAACTGTCAACCGAACCAGGAGTCCTGGTCCCAGGTCGAGAAAGACCTCTACCTCCGCACCGGCTGGACCTCAAGCGCATTTGTTCGATTTGAGCGAAAGAAAGAGGAAGAACTGCTTCCTACAGACAAGGTTGTTATTGATCTTAAGATTAGCCGACTTGTTCCCGAGTATTCGGAGGACCCTGAGGCCCAGGCAGAGACATGGGAGCAAAGACCCGGTGGTATCTGGCTCAAGCGAACCGCTAAGCGCCACGCGAGTGACTCTGGAAAAGCAATCACCGCTATCGATGTCCTCTTCGGTGCCGATGCAGTCGATCCGCGAATTGGCTGGGAAGTCAGGGATACTCCATTGCTACTGGATAGCCGTACGGAGGAACTGGAAACTCGAATCAGCGTCCGTCGGGGAGATCCTCCCAAAACGAAGAAACCAGTGCCCAGGATAAACGAGAATGGGCGCTTCAAGATCATGCAGCTGGCTGACTTGCATCTGAGCACCGGCCTAGGGGCTTGCCGTGAACCTGTCCCGGCTGAACCCGTTCCAGGGCAGAAGTGTGAAGCCGATCCTCGGACGCTAGAGTTCGTGGAAAGGCTTCTAGACGAAGAGCAGCCTGATTTTGTTGTATTAAGTGGCGACCAGGTTAATGGTGAGACGTCGAGGGATGCTCAGAGTGCTCTTTTCAAGTCCGTTAAACTCCTTGTTGATCGCAAGATACCCTACGCGGCCATTTTCGGCAACCATGATGATGAGGGTAACCTGAAGCGACCGGAGCTTATGACTATCTTGGAGGATTTGCCGTACTCTTTATCTACTGCAGGCCCCGAGGAAATCGACGGAGTCGGAAACTATTATGTCGAGATTCTTGGCCGCGGAAGCACCACCCACTCCGCGCTAACCCTTTACCTTTTGGACTCACACTCGTACTCTCCTGATGAGCGGAACTATCGCGGGTATGACTGGATCAAGCCGAGTCAGATTCGGTGGTTTAAGAACACGGCCCAAGGGCTGAAGACCAAGCACCATGAATACACCCACATGCACATGAACATGGCTTTCATTCACATTCCATTGCCGGAGTATCGTGATCCCAATAACTACTATTGGGGTAACTGGACAGAAGCTCCAACAGCGCCGGGCTTTAACTCGGGCTTCAAGGATGCCCTCGAGGAAGAGGGTATCCTGTTTGTGAGCTGCGGACAGTAAGCGATGTCTTTCCCACCCATCCATGACTCTTTGCTAACCCGCTTCAGTGACCATGTCAATGACTACTGCATGCTCAATCGAGATAACGAGGAAAAGCCGTCCCTGTGGATGTGCTATGGAGGAGGTGCTGGTTTCGGCGGGTACGGAGGATACGGGGGTTATGTGCGCCGCGTGCGGTTCTATGATTTTGACATGAACCCTGGCCGTGTGGTGACATACAAGCGGCTGGAGTATGGCGAGACGGAAGCCAAAATTGATGAGATGATGATTATCGACGGTGGCATTGTCAAAGGGCCCGAACAAGAAAAGTGAATTGGAGATTGATGCCTTTCCAAGGCGCCAATTGGTATTAATTCTCCTTTCTTTTTGAGCTGGGTCTCGCGAGACGCATCTGGCGCTGCTTTTCGGACGATATCATCTATTCGAGGCTCTTACATCTATTACTGGGGAGGCGTTCGTTCCTATTTGAGACTTAACCGGCGGGCATTCATCTTCTTTTCCTTGTATCATATTAGTATTCGATTCAAGCATCTTCAGGATGCGTGGGCCGCGATAGCAGGCAATTTCTCGAGAAAATTGATTATTTTTATCTTCTTTTCCTTCCTTCCTGCTCTATCACCACCACTTTTCATAATAGACGCGCTCCGTGTCCCCGAGAAAGCCCTCAAGGCTGCTCACCACATCATCAGTCATCCCAGGCGGACCACACACATAACACACCGTCTCTTCCGCCTCTATACTACCATCAGCTCTACTGACCGCCTTGCGTAAGTCATCCCGATTGATCCTCCGCGTGTGCAGGTTCAGATCCCCAGATTCCGCAAATTCAGTAAGAGAACTTCGATCCAAACCAGGATCGGTGATGAAAAGATCTAAACTAATCTGCAATCGACGAATCTGTGACTGCGACGCAATGATCTGTCGTAGACGTGAAAGAAACAAGATCTGCTGCAGACTACTTGTGCCATTCCCGGTTACTGTTCCTTCTTCTTTCCGTGGAAGTTTCGTTGAGTACAGAAATCGAATATTGAATGATGGGTGAGGAAGAGATATCTCGTCGCCATTGTTAAGATGCGAGAGCATGGATATCAGTGGGCTATGATTGTGTTAGTATCTGGTTATGAACCATCTTTTCTGCTTGGTGGGTCGACATAAAACACTCACTTGATTCCTACTCCGCCTGCCACGAAGACTACATTTCGAACTTTCGTCAAGTCCACGCGGGAAGATGGTGGCCATACAAAACTCCCTCCGACGCGGATACTAAGTTCCGTGCCTAGGATCTGATCCGCCGGTCGCCAGAGCCATACGCTGGCTGGGTTGGAGGGCGCATATTGCACGGCTAACTCTACGTAGGGTGGCCGACCGCGCGGGTCGATGGGGGGAACGTCGGTTTCATCAGTGGTGATTGCCTCGGCGGGGAATTCTAGGGATGGGAGGACTTGTGCGTCGGCTGGAGTGGAGGTAATACTGAAGCCGCCTGCGTTTGGGATGGAGGGAATATGGACGTCCAGCCATTGACCCGGGAGGAATGTTAGGGGTTGTTGGGGGTTGGCTAACTGTTGGGTGTCAGTATGATAGTAGTATGTATATACGGTCGGTCGGAAAGCGGATATGTCGCTGAGTGTATAGAGATTATAGGTGTGCGGTTGGAAATGTCATGTAGAGACATAGATCATTATGGAAAAGAAAATCATACTTCATCCACTTCCTGGCCTTCATCTTCGATATTTTGGACCTCCGGAGGGATGGTCAGCTGTAGCAGTCGCACGGAAGGATTGGCCTGTTCGATATGCGACAGCCGGACATTGTACAGTCGGTTCTGGCGGGGTTCGGCAGCGGTGCGCAATTGATGGGGCAGTGAGCCCTTCCGGTTTGTCGGGGAGCTCATGTGGTGTGCTTGGTGATAACAGCACAATTGGTTGGTAGCCGATAGCTGGCGCTTAGAGAAGAGAGCTGATGGGTGATGGAGAGATTGGACTGGGAGCAGTTGATGGCACTGCAGTACTAGTCGGAGTCTCCGCATCCGGAGATCCAATGAATGTTGCGAAGGACTGTTGCTTCTTGGAGATGGTAGCAGCAGTAGTTAGAGGATTCACAGGGCCAGCTGGCGGGATAAACATTTAGTGCCTTTACATGGATTAGAGTAAGTGATTTTTTGCCCTGAAATTGACTGTGTTGTAGTTATCAAGAGCGCATTGCTGGTTTGGTAGAAGTACGAAGTAGCTGAGTCGAGGCTAGATGGATGACGTTGGGGCATGTCATGTGCCTTCTTGGTTTGTTTGCAGCGAAGTGTACTACTACTTTGTATGTACTCATTCCCATCTTTGTGCTTCAACATCACATCCTACTGATTCAACGAAATGGCTCAGTGAGATAAACAGGGAACTGATGGTGTTCCTAATGACTGTCAACCCCTCCTCCAGTCTTCTTATGCAGGTGCAGTCACAACAGTACTGTACTAGTAAATCACAACTAGTACTTACAGTCTGCCAGTTTGCTCCACCTGGGCGCTTCGCACTCTGATTGGACATCCCCGAGCATCCCTTCCAATGAAAATGCATGGCCATGGTCACATGACCTGATATCCCCTCATTCATCGTCCCCCTGCCTCGACATTTCTTCCCTCTAGCACGAAGGTATTGAGCCATCTAATACGGAGTAGCTATTAGAGCTGATACTCTCATGGGTCGCACCCACCAACGGGCGGGCAGATTCTTCTCTTAGTCTCGGTGCGTAGAGGGTTGCTGGGAGCATGCAGATCGCCTTCCCCATCACACACTAGGCGTGTGACGGCTGTCAGCCAAACGGCTACTTCTGCCGCCTCATTGGTGATGGACCCCGGCCTGGCGCCGATGCTGGCGCTTCCTAGACGGCAAGCATTGGCCAGATGCAACCCGTGGGAAACATCAACTGCATTTCCCGCTTTCCTGGCTTGCCAGTGCCTTGCTGTGATAGCGCCCTTCTCCTCATCTGGACCATGCACCACAACAGGATGGACGCCGGCGCTTCTGGGGTGCCAGACTTCTTATCCTCGCCATCGCCCCGGCTGATCATCCGAAGCTCCTCTCTCCGGTAGCCAATTTTGTCTTCTTGCTCTCATCTATGTGTTAGCACTTGGTGTTTGATGCCAGTGAGCTGAACGTACAGCCATAACCGACCTGGACATCAGTCACAGGTGAAACACGAGCCCAGGCACTCATCAGAGCGAGTAACTTTCTATAGTGATACGATTCTTCGTGCTTCATTTTCCTAGCTGGCTTTGACGACTTCGAATTTATCAACACAATCAGTCATGATGCGCATGCGCATGCCGCCGCTTCGTGATCTCTTCCCGACGAAATGGCGTAATCACAACTTGATGTATATATTGATGACCATCGAACTGCCTCTTACGGTCATCATCCTCACGCTTACGGGTATCGCCTCTCATGACCTCTACCGGACGAAGCTTTGGCAGGATGGCGCAGACAATGGGTTTAACAGTTCGCCAAATGAAAGGCTCTACGCCGCGGCCAACCATCGGTCCTTCAAGACCCCCATTGTTTGGAGTTCATTGTATGTGAAAGCCTTCTGGTCCAGAACCCCCCTATGTCATGACTGACACTGGAACAGTATCACCGAGTACAACCTCGTCCTTGGAATTCTGAGTGTCTTCGTGTGGATTACAAAGATTCCGGTCCACATCCTTCACATGCTTACTCCGCCCTTGTCGGCCTTTGTCCACGCTGGCTTGATCGCCGTGTATATCTATTCCGTTCGTTATCAGGCCGGTCCCGACATGTCTGACCCCGAGCATCCTCAACCGGGCGCACCATGGTACATCACGAAGAAATGCTCAGTGGCTGCCGTAAAAACAGACGTTCACTACTGTATGCAAGCCAAGGCACTGTTTGCATTTTCGATAATTCTCATGTGAGGACGCCCTTATTCTCTGATATCCTTTTCTTGGGAACGGCCAGCTAATTTGCTTAACAGCCTATACTACGTTGTCGTGCTCGGCGTCAGCTTGCAAAACTGCGTCATGACGAAAGAAGAGCGTCAAGAACGGGAAGAGCTGCGCGAAGAACGAAGGACTATGAAAGAGTTCGAAGACTACGTTCTCAAGTCGCCTGGTATTCCTATGACCGTACCAAGGCAAACCGGGCCCATGCCGACGGGCATGCCTGGCAAGGCACCATTCCATAAGACTATCACTCGAAGCACGGATGTATCGTCGGCGGATCTTCCACTTCGTCAACACTTCAGTTCACCGAACCCTCGCCGCTCAATGCACCAAGTGTCGGCGGAGACACTTTCCGGGCATCAAGCCCAGTCCCAGACATCCTTTGTGCAGACCAACAAGGCGGGGGAGAACTAAGTCGCGTTGCGCTCTACCTAAGCCGAGGGAGCTACCTAGGGCTAGGGAGGCTGTTCGAGGCAATCGCTAAGCATGTAATGGGATTCACGTGCTCCATAGCTCAGTTACTTGCTCGTTATTGATGGCTTAAGATCGGATCCACGCTTACTTCTACTCTCACATCCGTCCCTACATCCACACCCGGAAACTTTGATTTATATACCATTTTGCGCGCTGGATCACGCGGAGTTTATCGGTTATACTTTCAAATGCGATAACGAGGCACTCATCAAGGTCCACATAATGTTGTTTGTTTGACTTGTTCGCCTGTCACTGGTTCGTCTAGTGTTATCGCGCTCCCCTCCCCAACGTTCTCTCACTCCCCCCCCCCAAATATTCTCTCATTCCCCCTCATCACAGGAAAATTAATTGAGTATAGCACCGATATATGTTGTTGTTGAACCGTTGACTCGTAATTAAGCGCTTTGAATTATGTAGTAGCAGCCTATACTTCGGGGCTTTCTCGGATGCTGATAAATGTCTGCTGTCTCACTGTCTCAGACTTTTACATTTCCCCGATAGCTGCCAACCCTGATAATATATCGTATCGCGGCAGCTTCATTGAGCAGAAAGAGACGCCGTGTATTCTATTGAACTCAACACTTTCCGCAGCACATGCAAACCGAACACAGTAGACTATATTGGAGAAGACAGATCCATGAAATGATAGCACGACTTCATGCCATGAAGAATATGTAAACAAAACATAATAACTAGTAAATCATGAATATTTGATTACTAAGTTATCACATGACCGTGCATAATGGCTTGTGTAACACGTGACCGCAACCGGACCAACTTACTGCTATCATATCAACACCGGTCGGGATTCCACGCAAGTGACCTCTCGATATCTCTCACTTACGGCTGATCAACGTCCTCATAATGTCCCTTTCCCGGACCTCCTCTGTCCTGCGACAATGTCGCTTACAATTGCACCCGGAATTCAACTCCTTGACGCGCACTTCCCCTCCCCTAAGCTATTCGACCCGCCATCGCCGACTCTCCCGCTATGAAGCCAAATCTTTCCATACGACGACGCCCTCTTATGCAGCGCCACGATCTCCCATCGCGCGGAAAGCTCAATCCACTCGGAGACAAGCCGTCTTCACAATTGACGGAGTATTCGCCCACACTGTCCAAGGCGATGTCGAGAAAATGCTACAAAGGCTAGAAAAGACCGTGGAGGAACACTATGACCGGTGGAAGGAAACCCACAGCTATGAGGGAAGTTATGGGCGCGCGAAGCTGAGCCTCGACAAATACAAACAAATTGCACAATCCCTGCTGCGCACCGCCTATTCCCAGCCTCCATCAGCACGTGCCATTCGCGCAATTTCCACCAATGTCGAGGTCATCTGGAACGTTTCGAGGTGCCTTCTAAGTCCCGATAATCGGGCCCTGGAAGTTTGGCTCCACAGTGCTTGTGCTCTCGCAGGCGCAAGATCCCCTGCCCTTATGCTCGCTGAACGGAACCTCGACGACGCGCATCCGAATTACCCCCTACGCACTCAATTTCTGGATAAAGTTGAACAATGGGCGTTGCAAGAACGTGATCCTCGTGCTATGCATGTTTATGTGAGAACGTTGATTGCCCGCGGGGAACATGAAAGCGCGGTGCCGTTTATGGATGAGCTCATGTCGACTATCTATCCTTCAACACGAGTGGAGGGCCTGGAGACGCCTCTTTCGTTTTACAACATTCCCCAGGTGTGGCCGACGTATATCCAATTACAAGAGGGGCTGAAGAAGAAGGGAGTGAATTGGGGCGTTAGCAGAGATGAGCTGGCCCGTCTGGCAGGAGTGGATTACCAAGAGCCTAACTACTTGTCGAGTTATGCTTCAGCGATGTTTGAGGCTGGTGATTATGAGAAGTACGAGCAGTACATGCATCAGGCTGCAATGGCCGGTGTTCCCAGTGCTTGCGCCTCTTTGGCACATTTCTACTACCTTACTGCGAGAGGACTGTTCCCCCGTCGGGGAGAGAAGACGTTTGTTCCGCGGTCGGAAGAAGACTCTGGCGAGGTACTCAAAAAGGGTAGATTGGAGTCTCTTTACTCCAGCATTGTCCGTGGTCTGGCACCCCACGAATACTACAATAATCTTGCTCTCGAGTGGTGGGAGCTGGGATTGAACATGGGCAGCGATTTGTCTGCTATGTTCCTTGCTCTCGCTTACCGAGAGGCCGGTCAGCTAGAAGTTGCAGATTCTTTTTACAAGCTGGTAGATACGCCTCGTTTATGGGCCCCCAAATTCACCGCTGATGATCTCGCAATTAATTGGGACAATCCGTTTGCCAGCTTCTCTGTGCCACGGCGAGTACTCAATGTAAAATGGTATGACAGCGATGCCAAATGGACCACTGAGAAATAGCCCAAAAGAAAGGGAATCAAAGGAAACTCAAAACGCCAAAATCACGCTTGTCTAGCAATGCTGATAGTCGTACCAAGATGCGTTATGTCACATGAAGCGTGTTGCCACGCGAAACTGGCAAGAGTGAAAAGGCGGTTCAACTTTCCGGCTCAGAAGAATTCCTCGGTGTCAAACCAGGTGTGGAGGATGTCTGGTAAGGCGTCTCGTGGGGCCAGTGCCGGCGTGAAAGTTTATTCGGGTGTTGCTCGACACGGCAGCTGTTTATTGTTATGCTTGCCGGCATGATCGGTGCTTATGCCTCAAGCCGATGAAGAGGCTTCCTGCCCGCCATCCAGCTCGTCCCTTCGGGCGGCTGTGACGGCAGAGGAAGCAAGTTCGAAAAGGTGAGTCGAATCGACGCTTGACTTTGAAGGTGTTCACAACCTGCCCAAGTGCTTGCCGGCAGTAGTCGAGGTCATGGGAGGCTCAGTTATGGTGAGGGTTGCTGCAGGTGCAATAATAACTGGAGTTGTTGTTTCATCCTTGCAGCCGAACCAGCCGGGGGTCTTGCAGGTCGTGGTCGAGGTCATGGGAGGTTCAGTTGTGGTGATTGTTGGTGCAGATGTAATATCCGAGGTGGTTGTTGGATCTTTGCAGCCGAACCACCCAGGAGTCTTGCAGGTGGAGGTGGAGGTGGAGGTCGACGTTGTCTCGCCAGTCGTGGTTGGATCCAAGCAGCCCCACCATCCTGGGGTCTTGCAGGTAGATGTTCTGCTAGTCGTAGTAGACGTGGAGGTAGAGGTGGCCGAGGTGGTAGTAGTGATTTCAGAGCCGTTACTGCGGAAAAACTTCCAGAGTTCACAATCGTAGCACTCCTCTTCAGGCGCACAGGAAGGCACATCGTCGTAGCCAGCAAGAACATTCGCAATGACATAGTTAATGCGATGTTTGCTGAGTCCAACACGCCAGCCCTTGTCTTCAACAGTGTCATAGACACACATCTGACCAGTATGGCATGCGGATTCCATGGCATAGCCACCCCAGGTACAAACTGAGCTTACTCCATTGCAAGTTCCCATGTAGACCGGATCTGCCGTATGTCCGAAATGATATGATCCAGTGTTCTTACGTGACTGAGGGTAACGTGAGTCATGTCCTGGCGGACTGGGAAGACCCAAACGAGCTGCTGGGAGTGCTTCCGGAACAGCTTCGAAGGTAACAACTGGTACCCCAAATGTCAAGCCTAGCAAGCTGGACACCGCACCACCCAAAGAATGGCCGGTCAGCCAAACGTTGGCATTTGGGTACATCTCGGTGATATTAGAGTAAAGGTCGATTGAGGCGCGATAATATCGGTTCTCATCTAGCATCGCCTCAACAATGCACGTCAGGTTCCCATTGTACAGGGTTGTCTGGCAATCGCAGACTTGCCGCCAGAGGTAAGAGCCCCCCTGGCCACAGCAGCAGCTGAAGAATAGATTGTCGTTGATTTTATCATTTGTAGTAGTGCCCTCGCCATCGAACAAGGCCGGTGAAGTTCCCTTGAGGGAGATGACCACCGTGCTATTGGTCTTATCGGCATATACGTGACCTCGGAGCCCGTCTCCTTGCCACCCAAAACTTCCAGAGTGGTTGAACCGACCATGAATATCCTGCCAATCCCCGGTCCCAGGTACCTCGATGTAGTCATTCGCAGTCATCATTGCCAAAGCAACGACGGTCTTCTTCTCCGTGACATTCGGACCCGGCAGCGTATCCATGACCCAATCGGACGGCGACAGCGCAGCTGCCGAGCCAGAAGATCGTGCAGTCACTAGGTGTTCTTCAATGACCGACAGGCGTCGGTCTGCAAGTCTTTCGATTGTGAGTGGTTGTGACGAAGCAACCAGCGGAGTGTTCGATGTGACGACATCGGATTCGACTCCTTCATCTGAGACGGCCCGAAGACGAGTGTCTGGCGTGATATCTAGTCTGCGGTGGAGATCGGGATCTTGATAAGTTCCTCGGTGAAAGATATGGCGAAGCGTGAATTCGTGGGTGTCTGAGAGGGGGGGCGAGTCACCCAGCGGGATCTGAGGAGGGAGGAAGGGCGACGCTGGTCGGGATCCGAGGTATACGGGCTGATAAGCGGAGATCAGGCCTGGAAGTAGTGTCACCGACCATAGCAGGTCGGATAGTCTTGTGTTCCCC
This sequence comes from Aspergillus neoniger CBS 115656, assembly GCF_003184625.1. Lineage (NCBI taxonomy): Eukaryota > Fungi > Ascomycota > Eurotiomycetes > Eurotiales > Aspergillaceae > Aspergillus > Aspergillus neoniger. The sequence goes on along the minus strand of NW_020291174.1, from coordinate 42,051 downwards.
CAAGAAGGCTTTTTATTCTGCCCTCGAAGGCCTTTCATGGCGATACAGTGATGGACAAAGATGCAGGGATGATGCTGAGAGATAATAATGATGGAAACAGGGTCGCTCTAGATAACCGGCGCCATTCTGTAGATAGATAGATAGATAGGCAGTAGTTGAGGTGGCCACCGACTGGGCTGGAGAAAGTGGGTATTGGGTTGTCACGTGATAGTCACTGGCCCCCACATAACCAAAGTAGTAGATGATCAACCAACATAGCTGAGTGGATCATCCAACTACTAGTAGCTCACATGAGCTGTTTTCCTTTCTTTCTGTCGTCATGCCTATCAGAGTCAGGTATCTCACGCCTAGTTTGTCGGTGGCACCCGCTTCCTTCATGATGGGTTGTTGACGAACACTGTTCATCTACCGCGGAGACGGGTGCCTGTGAAAGACTAATTGTAGATGAACCTTACGCCAAAATTACAATCCAGGATCGTCATTCTCACCTACTTAGTAGTACTCATCATTTGATATATATCATCCTATCATGGGTATAAGTTTATGTTCACCATGGGTCCACCCCCTTAGTCCGCCCACCGAACTGGGTAGGTACAAGCCAAACTAACACTAACATTGTCCTGCTTCCAGCATGGCATTATGGCATTTACTAGCTACTCAATGTTACTATAGCTCGTCATGTACCTTCTCACCGACAGCCCGACCCAGACTCATCCCCACTTCAACATCAACAGCAATGGCGTTCTTACTCGCTTTCAAAATGTCATCATCAAACTGTATACGACCCTTCTGGAATGCCACAATAATGGACGACCCTCCAAACTGGAAGATCCCGAGCTCATCACCCTTGTGTATCTGAGTCCCCGGTTGCTGATACTGCGGGTGAATCCTATTGACCATTAGCACTCTTCAACTGGCACCCACAACTCATAAAGTGCATACCTGACTGTCCCCACCTGCGAAGCCCCAATAGCCACAAACAGCACTTCCCCAAACTCTTTTGTTTCAATAACCACATAATCCCTCGCATTCCTCGTCAAGATGTCCACCTGACTCTGCAACGCTATTGGATCCACCTCATAATAGTCCCCCGGCATGCTTCGAAACTGCTTGATAGTCCCCGAAACCGGACTATGATACCGATGATAATCCTGCGGCGACAATCGAAAACTCGCCACCGGGCCATCCGCGAACTTCGGCCCCAATTGCTTATCCATTACCAGATTCGTGATGGAGAAATCATTCCCCTTGATCCAGATCTTCTTGCTCTCGGCTACGGCTTCGTAGGCAACAACGCGCGAGTCGGCAACTATCACTGCGGCCGTGGGGTCGTCTTTACGGTAGATGGGGCGCGAGCCAGGCTTGTGGGCACGTACGAAAAAATCTTCGAATGTTGCATAGGCTGTTATGTCGGAAGGGGTGAAGTCGTTCATATTGATCCGGTAGAAGTCAACAAAGGCCTTGATGCGTTTCCGAGATGCAGGGGTGGCTTCTTGTTTGCCTGCTGGGGTCAACACTGGGTCCCGAGAAAAAAAAAAAAAAAAAAAAAAAAAAAAAAACATTTAGAAAGGGACATAATGATGCTACCTTCTTCAACAGCAGCATGATGCAAGTATAATCGCATCAGGTGAGTGGTATCCAGCCATTCTGTTAATGGGTTGAATAAGAGAAGCAGTTTAAGCTTCTTCCATAGCGGCTGCTGTTCCCGCATGTGTTTACCGGTCTGTCTCCTGTAAGTACGGCGCATGTATTAGAGCGATCAGCGAGGAAGTTACCTTGCGCTCTATGGTGATCCATCCAACCTCTCTATTATGGACCTAAGACCCGTTAATTGCTGTGGTACGCGACATGGGAGATGACTTACCATTTTTACCAAAGACAGCAGATAGTCTGCTATCCAGTGCAAAAATGTAATAACGAACATTCTGGCTACTGTTCAAATTGTTGGATCTTGTGAGTTTGTAGCCATTTTCTTTTTCTTCGCGATGGAAATGTGATCGAAATCGTCGCGATGCAACGGCAATGATGTCAGCATGACGGCTTCCCGATGGCTGTATACTATATACTACCCATCCACACATACTCATCTCCCTCCAGGATCACAACCTCCCCTCTCGCCCGGAAGGTAAGAGGTAGTAGATAATGTTGAGACATTTACTGCAGCCAGGCAGCTGTCAGCTGATCCTTCGCTTCTTCTTCCTGCGTGGCCTCTGACCACCACCTCTTCCAACCGACCAACCATCTTCTTGAAATCTAGATAGATCAAATCCATATATCTTTGTCCCTTCGTCTTGACAGATAATAACTGGTTATTGTTTCAGTACTCACGGTGTCATAGAAATAGACGATGTAACATAGGATTAATACTGCCTGTTTGGAACATTGGAATTTCACGATACAGTTGAGGAATCAAGGGCACATCTAACAATCTAATAGTAATGACTGACATTTGTCTGTGTTTTTGTCAAATGTACTTTCTCGTGCTGTGATGAGCTATTGTTGCTCTCTGACTGGTTGTGTTCTATGGGTCCTTAGCTAAGTAGTACGTGCTTTCATCATCATGTTCGCGTGTGTTTACTAGTAAGTTACTCATTTATTGGTTGTGGAACGGTAAATTCTCTAGGTATACCTTCCCTTTGCTCATGCGATAACCATACAGTAGATGAGCTAGCAACCAGAAAGAAACAATAGTGCTCGTGCTCACAATCCTCAGAGAAACAGCCCACATCCACCATACAAATATACATAGCGGGCGCGATGAAGTCAAAGAACATGAAGATGAAGTTGAATTGAATCCATACATCTATATTAACCGAAGAAACCCATCCATGCTCATTTCAGCCCTCCCGCCAACAACAAACTCTGCCCAGTCATATACCCCGTCTTCACTAACATAGTGACAACATTAGCCACCTCCTCCGGCAACCCCAACCTCCCTAGGGGAATCGTGCTTGCCACCTCCGGAATGGACTCAGCATTAGGGATCATCCCTGTATCCCCAATCATCGCCGGCGCAACATCATTGACACTAATATTGTACTCTGCTAACCTCGTTGCCAGGTTCTTCATCATCCCCGTCAACCCTGCCTTTGAGGCCGCATAATGACACCCATTAATGCCACCCCCATACCCCGCAATCGACGACATGAAGATGATCCGCCCCCAGCGCTGCGCCTTCATGTGCTCGACTACCCCCTTGACGAGCAGGAACGAGGCCCGTAGATTCACGGTCAGAGTGTAATCGAATTCCTCCGTCGTGATGTCCCATACTTGCGGGACGCGTTTGCCGTACCCAGCGTTGGAGATGAGGATGTCTGGGTAGCGGTTGCTGTGTTGGGATTGGATCTCGGTGAAAAGGGTGGTGATCTGGGCGGGTGAGGAGACGTCGACTTGGTGGATAGTGATGACGAGGGTGGGATGTTGGGCTTGGAGCTCTTTCTGGAGGGTGGTTATGGATGTCGGGTTAGATGAGTAGGTGAGGGCTAAGTGCACGGCTTTGGCAGCTAGTTGGCGGGCACAGGCGGCGCCGATTCTATGGTATTTGTCTGTTAATAATGGATTTGTTGACTTCAAGTGTGGTATGGATAGGGGTGGAAGAGAGTTTACCCTCCTGAGGCGCCGGTGATAAGGGCTAATCGGCCACCAATGTCGTTTAGTTGGTCCATGGTAAGTTTCTTAAGGAGACTTGAGGGTGAGAAAGATGTGAATATTCAAATGTTACTAATGGATTTTTCTGGGAAAAGATGGTAGATATAGTAGAACTGCTTACTCGTAGAGTCTTCCCCGCTGGTCGGCGCAATTCCGGTCCCAACCCCGCGACATTATGGATCCACTCCCCGGGCTTTGTTCCGACGGTGCAGCGCCGAGCTACTGTAGGTTAGCACTATTCTTATTAGATCGCAATGGTTAACTGGCTATATACATAGAAAGACATTACCATAGGACCATTGAAAGGGTTATAGCGCATCGAGTTGTAGTTGAGTCTACACGATCAAGGAAAGTGCGGACGGCACAAGCCATAACCCAACTTAGTGTTTTCATGATGCGTACACTGAAGTACCTATAGGGTACTGAGGTGATTTTAGTAGTGTGCTGATTCATAGCATTCTTTCTGCGAGTTGCTGTAGATTCTAGTCAAGGTTTCCATACCGATCTTCATAGACTTTCGCTGCTTATTAGCCCAAGAATGTAGTCACCTAAGGCTGATATAGTCTTATAATTTCAGAGACTCCAACATACCCAAGTAGTATGATATTATCTTATATTACATACCTCTCTAAACGCCAACCTAGAACCCTCAATCAACAACACCAAAACAAAAGCCATCAAGAAACCGCATCTCCTCCACTCTATACATTTTCCTCCTCTTTCTCCACCCTCTCTACTTGTCTCCCAACCAGCCTGACATACCCGGAATCATATGTCCTCCTAATAGTCGTCCACCCCAGAGAATAATACAACAGCCCTAACAGCGCAATCGCATATCCCACCATCTGAAGCGAAGTGATCTGCGTGCCCCAAATCACCACAGAACAGACAATTAACAGGATGTTTTTCGGCACACTAACCAGCGTCATAGTCAAACCGGATGTCTTCCCAATCTAGACATACGCAGATTCATTAGCACTCACATACAATCACCACCTCATCACCAGCCAAAAACAATAAGAAAAGGGATATACATACCAAAACAAAAATCGACACATTCAACATGAACCCCACCGCGGCATTTGCTAACAACACCCCGAACCCAGTCTCCCCAACCACACTCCAACTGAACCCGCGCAGCTCAGTATAAAACGCGATCATAAAGTTCGTGAAAGCGCACACCGGTGCAGAGTAGTACAGTGTGACCAGGGGATCCATTTTCTGGCCCTCGTCTGACAGCAGGATCTGGATCATGACAAGACGGTTGGCGTCAAAGACAAGACTGGCGAGTTGGTAGATGACGCCGAGCCAGGAGAATTGGACTTCACCGGCGACGGCGAGGGCGACACTGAAGGCAATAAGGAGGATGTTGAGGAAGGATTCGAGCGACGGGGTTTTGACATGCCAGGCCCAGCTGGTGAGGAGGGTTACTATTGGGCCACAGGCCTGTTTTTGATTCCTTAGTATTGACAAATCATATTGGGGGCGATGGGAGGTGTACTTTGAGCATTTGGATAAAGGAAACATTCAGGTAGAGGTAGACGATGTTGCTGCAGACGAGACTACCGCTGTAAAGAATGCCGATGGGGATGATCATGCGGACGTAGGTTCGGCCGTCCATACGCATTCTCTTGCGACCGTCGAGCATGCTGGTGGTTCGGGCGAGAAGTTGAGTAGCAAGGGTTGCGAAGACGAGATGCCATGTTGTTAGGATGATTGCTGGGTTGGAATTGTTGATTAGACTGTGTTGATACACTCCCTCACATCATAAAGACAAACTCACGGTATCCTGGATTATGTTAGTTGGATGCTCAGATCCATAATGAGTACAGTGGAATGGAGTAATTCACGTACTAAATTCAGTGGACTCAATCACCCATTTATTGAATAAAATGGTCAAATTCGACCAAAACACCCACGACCTACATTTAATGGTTAACGCTGGTGATTTTGGCTGACTGGTGACTACATACAGAATGCCCAGAGTAACAGGCCATACTGAAGCCTCCTTGGGCGGAATATCCAGGATCGCCATTATTGGGAGGGACTCTAACGGGCCTTCCAGTTGACACAAAAGTAATACTAATAAACAGTGTCTCCAAAGAAGCGCGAGGTGGCCATTAGGGGCGTTTCACTCCGCCAAAAGAACCATCACACGGTCAAACCTGGATATATCTAGTACTAGTAGTGGTGGATAGCACTACTTCCTTCTGCTAGGTGCTAGGTCTATTTCCATGGAACTGGCAACCATTGTAACGCCGGGATAGTCTGGACCGAGAAAATCAGGGTCTGGGGCTAAACGAAGGAGAGAGTGTGACCCTGGGACGTTTGCGGGTTTTGACGGGGTCTCATCCGTGGGAGGAAGGCTTGGGTGTAACCCTACTCTGCATGATTCATTCATTGCAACTGCACAGCTGCATCAATCAAGCTTCAGCAGGTCCGTAGGCGGCCATTTAAAAGCTGCTTTCATTGGTCAGGTCGTAGCAGGGGTCCAAATGAAGGGAATCTGATTGGTCTCCAGTGTTTTGGGGGCGTTTATGTGTAGCAGGTCCATTGGCGGCTACTTACGAGGGACTAGCTTAGGTTGTCGCGCACACGTTCCATTTGCTACGATCTGAGTCTGAGGAATCTCGGATGGGGCTGGTGGATCAGGGGCCGGGTAGCAATCCAACTCTCAATAATATAGTCATTGTGGGTATCGATGATGATTAACACCCGGATTCAGGGGCAATGGGGGAACTTCGGAGCGGGTGGATCTCCAAATAGATTTTAGGATGAGACAGGGGATCGTAAGCTGAGCTGATTAACTAGATAGTATTCTTTGGCCATGCTTACGTCGTTGAGCTAGACTGTCCGACTAACAGGGATGGGGTGAGACTGGATGAGAAAATAACAGAATGTCTGGTGAAAGTTGGCCAACCTTGACGGGGCAACCCATTTGCCTACCGGAAGCTCGGAAGATGTTCTAACTGTATTCTGTATACTAGTCTAGTAGTAGTATAGTTATTAATCGAGTAGGGCTGACGCTTGCGGACATTGACCCAATTGACCAATCAGAGCACGGGAAAGGGTGACTGTTCCGTTTTGGGAATGGGCATCCTTAAGCTGGAGCCTGCAAAAACTTAATGTGTCAAACCTTTCAGTCTTTATGTCCGTACATCTATTCACTATTGAGACATTGGCTAATAGTCTTTTATGTTGGAGCTAGCATATTCACAAGCGAAGATTCTTGGCTCTGTATGTCAAATAGTAAGAGTGACAACACATGGCTTGTGCCAGCCATACAATGGCAGTTCTCTTCACGCAGATCCATACATTCCGATCAGCATAACCATAAAAGCTTGAACTATTGTTAAACAAGAAAACTATCAACCTAAAACACCAATCCACAATACCAATCGGTCTATTGCCCAGAAACCAGCACATCAAATCCTACTTACTTCCATGCTTTCTCACCACGAATGCGTACAATATGTAATGAAATAACTCGGCCACTCATCCACATCAATCCACCGCTTACACTCATCCGGATTGAAGTCCGGATTGCCCCACGCCGCCAGGCACGCCGGGTGCTTATCATCCGCCCAGCTATACGGATAGATCTGCTGTCGCGGCAACACCACCATCTTATCAGCCTTTGCCCCAACCTCATCTTCACTGCCCTCTGGTCCACAGTACAGGTCCCACGCAGGTGACCACCGCCGCACCGTTCGACACACATGCGTCCGCACCGAACTATCCTTGAAGTCCTCGTAATACTTGTGTAGCATAGTACCAAGTGCCCCAGGCCCCGTAAGTGACTCAACAGATCCATCGCCGTTCCCGTTGGGATTCTCAATCACGTGGATCACAGGCAGGAGCCAGAAAGGGTGGCCGGGGGGTGATGCCATCCAGCCATTAGGGACGGCGGCGGGGCCATCCAATCCTTCTTTGTGTGCCATATGGCCGACAAAGCCGCGCTGTGTGCATTCATGGTCGTTCTTGCGTGGCCCTGAGGAGAGGATTTGACTGTGCTTGGCAAGGGTGGTGGAATGGCTGGTGAAGAGAGGCTCCACGGGCCGGAGAGCTTCTGTGTCGACGTCGGCGTACATTCTAGAGATTACTGCTGTTAGCTAATGCGAGGTTAATAGTTTCGGTGGTGACTTACCCTCCGAATAGGTACATGTAGAGGTTGCGAACCACATCTGCTCGGTGGATCTCCTTGGGGAGACGGTTGTAATCTGTCAGGAACCAAGGGAAGTACTGTTCCACGAGCATCCGGTTCGTCTCGTCATCCCATAGTACATACTCCCAATCTGCATTCTGCGAGCGCATTGTTCGTACCCAGGTTTGGGCATCGTCGCTCATGTTGCTACCGGCAGGGAACCACGTCTGATGGATAAGCTTAGGGATGGTGGTGAGATCTTGGGAGAGCGGACGGGCGAGGAGCTCTCGTGCTGAAAGAGTGCGAGCATAGTGGTCTTTGAAGGGGGCCTCATAGTCGGTTGGGAGGACATCAAGATGGAAGAGGTATGAGAGGAGAAGAACAATGGCAAGGGCGAACGAGAGCTGAAATCGACGCCGGTTAAATTGGGATGTGAGCCATTGGAGGCAGGATCCTCGAGGAGATGACTGAAGTATCATCAGGGCGATTTGGCAAAGATTTCGAATTTCGGGGCAATGATCAGGCGATAATGTGGTTTGGGGGTTGTCATAGAAGAGACCACCCTGAAGTTGTTCTCGCCTCACCCTAGATAGAATCTTGGACCAGGGCCAGGTAATATGGACATGGTCCCATGTACAATGGCAGGGTGGGCATTGGTGGATTAACAATCTTCGTATTCAGTGATGGAGTCAAGGCGGATATGTCTTACTTGGACCAGGTACCTCAGCGTCACATCCACTGATGCTCCATTGCCGAAAACGTTCATCACACGAATACGACCCACTCGCACCTACTGATCGACCGGGCGGATGGTTCCTTGATTTTCAAAGAATTTGAAAACTTACTTCGAGCGACAGGCATAAGGGTAGGGAATTCGGGAGCCATTTTCTCTTTCCGACAGCTTCGATCGAGCAAATGGCTCAATCGATACCGTTCGTTTGAGATGCTGTAGATAGTATTGCATTTGATGTTATACACTTATATCTCATCTTCTAAGCACTCTTCGATCCAAGCTTGTCCAGGATATTGCAAACAGTATAGTTATATGCCACATTTTCTGTGAATGGAAAAAGAAATTCGAACACGAGCATATGTACCCCAAATCCACTCCCATCCTAGTACAATCCACCCAATGCCAACCTCCGCGGAGTATACACCTTCAGATTCCATATTTATCATGTTTGGTGCCTCAAAATTATCCTCATATACCTACAGGAAGTCAGTTATATCAGAGTAACCAGAAAGACAAGGTAACTTACAAGCTCATTCCCGTCAAAGCCATCAAAATACCCGCGACACTCTGCCGCAGAATCTCATGATCACTCAGCACCCATCCCAACCCTACAATGATGCACGTCTTGAGCTGTCCGATCACCGTGCTTGTAACCGGCCCAGCAGCATCAATTATATAGAACTGAGACAGGTTCACCAGACAAGCGAATATTCCACTCTGCAAAGCATAAATCAGCCACTTCTCTACACTTATTCATTGTCAAACAAAGAAACGACCAAGTCAACTTACCGCAAGTATCGAAGTCCACAACGAACCAGGGACAGTCGCAACCTCCGGAAACGTCTCCATCCACGGAACAACACACAGCAGGACAGCCGCGCTGACAGGGGCCTGATTGAGTAGAAGCTGCATACTACTCATCTCCAGCTTCTTGTGATACCGGCCCACCAAGACCGTGTACAGTGCACTAGCGCACACACCCGACAAAGCGAAGAAAATACCCTCTGGTGTCGTAGTATCGTTGCCTTTCGCGGACGGTAGTGAATCAAAGTACGAGACGATGCCAACTCCCGTGCAGAGTAGGACCAGGGGAAGGAACGCCGATCTGGGGATGCTGGACTGGAACAGCACAAAATTTAACAACGCCGTAGCAGGTGTAAGGAGCAGCCGCGCCAGCTGGTGAAAGATAACCGACGAATAAGCCAAAGCCAGGTTCTGAAAAATGACCTGGATGCACATGGCCGCAACAAGGTGGAGGATTCGATAGGGTGATACGTGCTTTGGTTTGAACCAGCCGCAGAATGGCCGCGATGCTAGCCATAGTGTGAGTCCGGTGATGGTGAAATGGTAGGCGGCGAAGGATACTTGTGAGTTGCGGAAAGATGCATTGGAGAGGATGGATTTGTTAGTGAAGACCTGATTGAGTGTGTCAGTAACTAGTAATAATCATCTTCATGTCTAGCATGACAGAAACTTACAATAGCAACAGTCGCGACAATATTAATTGTCATCCATACAAGAAGTCCAACACTTCCTATCTGCTTTTCCGGCTCTTCAGACAACGCCCCAGGCCTCTTTTCGTCCTCATATGAATAATATCCCAGCTCCAGCTTCACATCGTCCGATGATGAGGGTGGTGGTGGTGGTGGGCTTGCAGGAGTGCAACTTATCGAAGTCAATAGACCCTTGCACTCATCGTCCTTCGGGTTCGTTTCTGCAACAACCATGTTGAAAACCCAGTATAGTATAATTGGATCGGTTCAGCGAATCGTGTTGCTTTCTAGAGGGTGAGGCTCTGCAATAAACACAGCATATCATCCCCGGGTCCTAAAAGCTATGTATGCACCAGGGATCTCTATTTCAAGGAAGGAAAGAAACTCTACCACCATCCACTCCACTTTCTCTCAATGACATCTACCTTGGTTGGGTGGCGCTACAGGTCATGTCCAACAGGTCTACCAAGTACATGATGTCTAGAGTGACCCAGAGGTTGTGGTGCTAGACAGAAGAACGCACTGAAACATCATGAGGCCCCACGACCCAGACTTGTGCGAGTGTGCTCTACCGTATCCAAAGGCACATGATTGAGAAAAGAGCGGGTCAGAAAGGAACCTCAATGTTACACTTTATAGTTACTTCTCGTACTCGTGATGTGCGCCAGTGGGGGGGGCGGAGAACCTGGATCGAAGCCGGAAACGGAAGTAAGATAGGGATGGTTGCGGGCACTGGAATGTGGGTTCGTACGGCTCCTGTAAACCTTGGGAGAGGGGGGTGGTTCTCCTGTTTCCGTCAGGGACCAGACTTTGTAAGCTTAAACTATGAATTTCGTGGAAATTGAGCTTGGGGTTCTCTGTTCACTTGGCTGGGTCGTTGTGGTTGGAAGAGAGATCGGTCTGTTGTACGGGTCAGGTTCCATGGACTGCGCAGCAAAAGCGATCTGGGCCGGGCTCTTCTTATCTATTGGAGACACGAAAGCCATAGCTAAGGGTTAAACAAGGGACTATACATTCTTGGATATAATAACTTTAAGTCACGCTAGCAAATATGTACCAACAAGCTCAAGAAACTAGATAACCCCTCGGGTACTCGAACTCCTTCCAATCCAACACGCGCCGCGACCAAGGAAAACCCTCATCATACTGGGCATAAACAGTATCCCTACCAGCCACCAGTCGATGAATATTCAGTCGGGTGCTGTACATGAGGTTCCAGGCCTGTGCCTCGTGCCACTCGTCGCTGCCTTCACGGATGTCCGAATCCTTCGACGCAAGACCGGCTGCCTTGTACGTCCCGATGATGTTGGGAAACGGCGCATAACACTCGATCTGCGAACGGCCATCCTTACCACCACACATATCAGCCATGGAGTTATCCACTGCAGCCACGAGCCGATCGACCGCTAAGGCTGCTAGGATCCTCTCTGCGCCTCGCTTGGTCACCGCGTACCCATAGGTGCAGCAGCCCATATCGGCCCGATAAATGAAACGAGTCGACGTCTCAGGGTAAATCTCCTTCCATGAGTCGAGGGGGCCGCCCCACGTACCACGGTGATCGACACTGGGGGCAGTCGGGTCATTTGGGATGGCATAGAATTGCGTCTCGTTGGGAGCGGCAGATGAAGCGCATCCGCCCACCCAGAGGATGTCCCAGTTGGTGCCGTATGGAGCGCTCTTGGTCGTATTGGCATTTCTGGTTAACGCGCGTACGCCTCGGGCAAATTCGCGGAGTTGTTGCCTAATGCTAACGTCCCAGTCTGCGTCGTCTTCAAGGATAAGTGCTGTTGAGTAGGAGTTTTGGACCATACTATATCATGATAATGTCAGCTTATAACAGGATAGGGTTTTCGCATGACGAAGGAGCATACTGACTTGCTCAAAGCGTTCATATGAGCGCGCCAGCATCCTATCTCGGATGGTGCTAATAAGTTATCCTAACAGAGTTGTCAACTAGGGTCATAGGTCTCAGACACAAAACAGCGTACATTGAGCAGAGCCTTCTCGCTCATGTCCTCTGCGTGTACCCCGTCTATCCATTCGACCCGAAACCCGGATATCGACGCGGCGAGGTTGAGAAAATCGCGCTTATCTGTTCGTTCTTTCAGCCCAATGGCGTAAATGTGTTCAAACTGTCGAAAACCGTTAGTAAATACGTAACGGACATCATCAGGAAATGTAAAACGGAACAAACCCCAAGCGTCTCATTTTGAATATGCTCCAGCGCCCGATCCTCTAACGTGGACCGCGCGATCTTCACCCAGTCCTGTTTCCAATACTTTTCCCCCGTACCACTGAATAAAAGAGTGAGGATAATATAACTGGCGAATGCAGCGACAATGTATTTCGTAAATCTGGATTTCCCCCGAATCATGCTGAGAACTGGCGCCAGTTGAAGATGGTCTACAAAGTGAGAGGAGACATTGAACAAGGTGAAATATCTTGCATGTAGCAAACTGCACACTTCTTGCGCCTTCTCGTGAAGTCTCTTGGTAATCATGGGTCACTATTTTGGGATTATATGGGTAAACCTTAAGAAAGAAAAGCTGGACGTTTTGGGTTGTATCCACATTCTTTGTTCAGGAACGGCAGGTTGGTACGTAGAAGCATCTTTCCTGAAAACGGGAATCGTCACTCCGGCATGGATACGATGTAGTGGAGATCCAAGGTAGCCCCGCAGCAACAAAAGACTTTCTTTTAAGTTTATGAATGAGGAACTGGTCGCCTAGGGATGGATCAGAGATGGCCCTAATAATAGCCTTGGGAGTGGTCTCGAGCCATAGGATCATTACACCACCATACAGGAAACAATATAGAATATTCTCTGTCCAGTAACACTATCATGTCTCGGCCAGTAATTCCATGCATTGATCCACTCAGTTCTAGTCGGCGTAAATAGAACTGCAAGCTAGCTTCGTGGTTATACGAATTGACAATTATATTTATCGGGATTTATAAATCATCATTAAGGTACATAGTATAAAGAAATGCAACTTAAGTCCCTAGTGTATTATTCAGAGCGATAAGATTACTTATGTTAATTGTTAGTTAGTTATCTTAATGTTTAGTTGGTTCTTCGGAACTCGTCGGAGGTATGCACAAGTTCTACTCGCTACTGCGTTCTTGGATAATCCGGCTCTACTTCAGGGCAGACTCGGCTTGCATTTACCAGGTTGGTGATTGGAGTCAGATGAACAAGCATCTGAGAGAGGCCACCCCCGCGATGGAAAGAGGTAGAAAGGAAATAAAGAAAATAAAGAATGCAAACAGTGCATATAACTTGTACCGTGTTAAAAGGTGGGAAAGGGGGGTGGGAAAAAAAAAAGAAAGAAAGAAAGCCCCTGGTGGGGGTCACCCACAGCCTTAAGATCTCAATCTAGCTGCGGAGATAGTTAGTAACGTGTTTGCTGTAAAGGGGTCCTCGGGAGTACTTGCAAGTCTTACGCGCTACCGATTGCGCCACAAGGGCCACTTGTGTTGAAATGGTTTCACAAATTTGTCTTATCACCGCATGGGGTTATGACCCACGGATACCGCATTTTCTTGTAAATTTCACAACACCTCCGCCAAGAATTTCCTATTGCGATTATACGAACCGCTAGCGTGTTGCGGATGGTGTTTATGCTTATTAGAGAGCATCCTAGAATTGCGCGATCTGAATTGAAGTTGACCTGATTCGGATGCCACACTTTACAGATAAGGTAAACTTTAACTACATAAATCATATTAAAATCATTTCTATCGAAGGATTTCCTATGATGTATCTTACTCCTAAGTACCAACTTGGCTCAGGGTAAATATATTTCGGAGCTAGTCATCCAAGCAGATGGAAGGTGACTTTCCACCATCTCAAGCCAGACAAAAGTATCTGTCACTCGCTCCAAATCCTTGGTAGTCTGAACTATGGAAATCATGTCTGCCACCTTCTCTCCCTTCCCCCTCCACGTTAGATATTTTAGTCATATAGCGTCGATATACTTGGGAGTTGAACGCCTTTCACTGTAGAAATGGTAGTAGTAGACATGGATGTTGCATGCTATTTGGATAATAAGGCATACATCTACGATCTCATCTACGCCTTTATCTTTGGCTGACGGATCATACAATACAGCTGTGCTCATTAGCCCACCCACACGGCGACATAAGAAACCCAACAAGAGCTGAAAAGTCTCACATACCTTGCATTTATCCTTGCCGTCCACACACTCAATCTCACTGACCATCTCGAACCCCAATTTCTCATAGATTATCAGGTTTGGGAACCCCTTGGAACTTTCCAAGTAGCAAGGCATGCCCTCTCGGTCAGCTTGTTGACTAACTACCTCGACCAATTTCCGACCCAGCCCCATTCCTCGCATCGAGGAGTCGACCGCGATCACATTGCAGAAGTAGTAGCCGCGGGGATCAGTCCAAACTCGGTCGTGAGTCTCCTGTTGTCGGGCTTTCCAGAGCCAGTAACGACGGACATTAAGGCCACCTCGGCCACCGAATCGGATGTTATTGTACAGCTGGCGGAAGGAGAGGATCCAGTCTTGCGCCCAGACGGACCAGGGGACAGGCTCGGACGGGGGTTGCGGGCTGTACCACCAGCAGACTCCGACGACGGGGAAATCGGTGGGAATCTTGTCTCTGGGGGTGTTGGTGGTGTATTTGGCCACGAAAATAGGCTCGTTGCAGGAAAGGCCGTAGAGGAAGTGTGCAGCAAGAGAGGCAGCGTTGCGGTGAATGTCGAACTGTTCATAATTTTGTTTAGTTTTATTTATATGGTAGAGCTGGGACTGACAGTGCAGAGTAGGGAGCGGGATTCTACATGTACAAGTCTAGCTCAGTCTGTACATCGTTCGAGGTACCTGGTATCTCTAACCGAGATTGGAAGGTCCTCGAACGGAGGGCTACTTACCCCGGATTTATTGTTGAATACCCAGTGAAAGTACGGGTCGTCGGCGAACGCTTTCTGTATGCATGCTACGGCCGAGGGGATGTCCTCTTTTGTGAGGGGAAGGATCTCGATGGCCATATTGGGTTTGTTTGTTTGCTTTGTTCTCGTGATTGGATTGGGCTTGGATTGGGGAAGATATTGAGTTTATGATGTATGATTCGAAAAACGTATTTGATAAGTGCATTCAATTCCTACTGGCTCTGCGAATAGGTTGCGAAAGGGCAATAGTATATGCGTGAGAATGACGACGGAGGGGATAAAGAGAGAGCGCCATCTATTGATGGGAGCCGAGATAGACGGACAGGTCGAGAAGGGAAAGCGCGGGTGAGTCGCGAGGACACCGACCAGATGAGGTCTTTGATGGAACTGACAATTAAGCTTGAAGATGATGATGAAGAAGAAGAAGCTGAGAGACGGACTGTGAGAGGGTATATTTATCTGGGTTTCCTCTCATTCATGCTGCCACCCTCCCTTCGTTCCCAAATAGGCAAGTCCTACACCGACCCCGTGACAGGCCACGCTAACTTGGTTTGGTAGTTCGATGCGGCGCCGCCCGGCTCTGCTCTCTTCCTTCCCCACCAATCGTATCCCCAAGATCGTCCACCATTGACGATCGCCAAGCCACTAGACGCGATTCGGCAGGTTGTGCCGGAGGATCAGCTGGTCGGCAGGGCTTATCGTGTCATGGGGATAGCTTCACGCACGGGGAAGCTGCCATCTACCGACCCTACGATAGCCGAGTGATGAGACGAGTGGCATATGAGATATAGCCGAGATTGAAAAAAACCTTATAACGGGTTACGGAAGGGTACCTTAGAAGACAAGACTATCAGATCCGACCCACCTTACCGTGGCTGGGATATGGGTTCTATCGATTGTGCAATAGCCCCATTTGTGTAGCATAGAGCAGTGCTCGTTACACCGTGACAGATAACGTGTGTTATTGGCTTCCTAAAAGATCGACCACTTGAACTAGTCTTATATACAAGCTGAATATGGTAGATTTTGACCTATAGCCCCAGTTTGCGCTGGTGAAGGTACCTTTCTTTCTTTTCTTCTCTTCTCGCATTTTCATGACAAGCAGAACATTTCAGGGTTGGGTACGGAATAACAAGCTTTATTTTCTTGCTGACAATCGACAGCTACCCAAGGGGAAGGCCAGCCGGCCCACTTCTACTAACGGGGACTATCCCCACTATCTACACGGCAATAATAGTGGTACTTCGGTTACTGCAGTGCGTACCTTTCTCTATGAGGCAAAGTCTTTCTCTTGACCTAGCTAGCGACTCTGGCAGTTCCGGTCATCCATGGCAATGAATAGATCGTGTCGGTCAGGCCAAGTTGCCCCACCATCCAGGGGTCTTGCAGGTGGATATCTCGCTACTCGGAGTAGACGAGTTCACTAGTTCTCGCATATTGAATGCTAGAACAGCTCGAAGCAACTACTACAGAATACACCGATACTACACAAAGATCCTAAGGCCTTAGATGACTACTAAGGTACCCGCCGCACTACCATCAATATATTTTTCAGTAGTAGGAACAGCAATAGCAACAGCGTGTAGCCACTTGTCAAACATCATTATAGTCCTGACATCACTGCGATCAACTATCTACTTGGCGCGGGTCCGACGCTTTTTGTTGGTAGCAGTCCTCTCCGCCATATCATCGTGCCCATCCGGTGCATTTCGTGCTCCACGACGCCCTCGTTTGGGGCGCGTCTCCTTCCCTGTCGCCAGATTTGATGGTACTGGGCTCTCCAATGACCCATCTGCAGCTGGATCATGCAAGTGACTATCTATGCCAATTGAATCAGCCTGTTCCACAGATACAGCTTGCTGCCGGAGTCGACTAAATGCTTTCTCCATCCTTGTCTGTCCACCACTGCGGACACGCGGTGCAAAAGCACCTGCTCCTTGCGGACCGCTGAAGAAACTAGTAATATTCGATTGTGTGCCCTCCTGCTCTCTGCGGTTCATATCGCGAATTACGGGCACCAGCACCTCATCAGTGCGTTCTTGACTCCAGCCAATTGTTGACATAAGGAAGTCCCTTAGACCATGCAAGTCGGGCACTCCCCACTGAAAGGGAGACGGGTCCGAATCCACCTCTGGTTCCAGGTACGCGGCATCGACTCGGGGATCGGGGAAAGATGGTGGTAGGAAGATTTTTGTAGCATGCTTTTTGAACTTCTTGTAGAATGTTGCATGGCTATCGTTGCCCATATTGAGTCCTGTCTGCACCTGCGTCCACCAATCACGGAATTCTTCCAGGGTCCTGAATTCAGTGAGGATCTCTAAAGCAGTTACAGGTCCGATGCCGGGGATTCCTTCTGTGTAGTCGCTCCCTAATAAATGGGCGAGCCTGATGAGTTTGGTGCGGAACAGAGAGTACTCTTTCTCTAGGTCAGTTGTGAGGTAGCATTCCACAAACTTGCTTTGGTTGAACATGTTTTTGTAGACGCGTGTGCCTCCAAATAAAAATACATCACTATCATCGGTGATAATACCATCAACAAGGCCAAGTGAAACCAATTCTGCACACTGGGCTTCAGCCTCCATAGGGGCCGTGACGTATGGAAGACCGAATAGCCGCAGCAACTGCTGGCATTCAGTAATCATGACTTGTGACACTTCGTCTGCATCTCGGCGGTCCTTCTTTTGCTGATACCGCAACTGTCTTAGCTCTTGCTCGTAGTCAAATGGAAGTTCGGTGTGAGAAGTAGAGTTTAGTGTCGCTGCAAAGCGTACATGCTCTTCCCCTTCAGCCGCAAGCTGTTCGAGTAATTGCTCGTCTTCAGGATCTGAAAAATTGTCGTCATCATAATATTCTTCCACTTGGTCTAATTGATCCAGGGTATTCGGTTCCGTGGGTATGTTATCTGGCTGTATGACAACATCCTCGAACTCAGGCGAGGGCGACGTTTCGGGGTGCCTCAAATCTGTTTCATCATCAATGGAGATGTGTTTCTCCGTCATGGAGAGATTGGACGCATCCACTGGAATGATATCTCCCGTATGTGCTTCCAAAGCTTCGGCCTCCTTTGTTTCAGTAGCTTGTGCTTCGACAGGAATTACTTGTGGTCTAACCTCGAGTTTGATTTGAGATTCTTGACCACCACCGTTCGATTGAGGAGTCGGCTCCAAGTCAATGAATGGTTTTGAGCCCTTTGAAGCCCCTGAATCATGATCCCCCATCGTTTCTTCATCGCCAACGATGAACACGTGATCTGGTACATCCTGCTCACTAGGCGGCTTCACCACTGGACGATGGTGAACCTCATCACTGACGAACTCAGCATCCTTGACACTTTGCGATGGCCCTGAGAACCACGGCGGCAGTATCTGGATATCCTTCGTCTTACTTGATCCATTGTCGGATTTGGTTGCACCAGTTTCTTGTTCAGCGGATTTACCACGGTTGATTAACTTTCCAGCTTTGAACGGTTTAAGTGATTCAAAGGGTAGCGGGCCATCGAAGGGGTTACCTGCCACTTTGGGCGGTGCTTTCTTTACTCTCTTAGATTGTGCTAAGGCGGCGACAAAGTCCATTCCTTCGTCATCACTATGATCAGTAAGGTCTGCGGGGGCCTCGTGGATAGTTGGAGGCATATAGTTCTGGTTAAGCTGGATTTCAGGTAGATCATCATCGTTGGTATCGACATCGGCACCAACACCAGATTGGAGAGACATCGCGATCGCTCGTTGAAGCGTTTCATCATCATCATCTCCAGTGGCATCGAACAATGTATCTGTGGTATGGTGGTTATGCTTCGCTAGTTCGTTCTGACCACCTTCCACGAAAAGGGAGTCATCGTTGACTTCCTGCAGTTCGGGGCCTCCTGTATCCAAGCTATCACGCATCTGATTCCTGTTTGATTTGTCGAAAACCCCTTTCTGGAGGGAAGGCAGCTTAGGAAGTCGGTTCAATCCTTCGATAGGCACATCTTCAAAGCCACCATCATCGTCATCCGAATTATCCTCTTTGTCAGGGAATATAAGCTGCTGACCATACTGATCAACATCGATAGGTTTGTCCTCCTGGCCTTCTTTGTTTCCCACAACTCCCAGAACCCAGCCCCCTTCAATGGTATCATCCTTCACCAAGACGTACTCCTTCCCGCGTTCTCCGGCAATACGATGTCCTGATTTGTACAGAGCATCTTCACCATTCATGCCGTTGATATTCATGAGTCGTTGGGTTAAGTCATTGCGCTCCTTTACACGCTCGATTTGAAACTTCGAGAATGCCATTCTATTAGGAAACATGCTGTCTAGTTGCTCCTTTGAGTACCCCATCCGGAGACGGCTTCGGAGTCTGGCCGCATTGAGGATATTGTACCGGTCCGTCGTCGGGAGACTGACGAAGAATGGGCTATCAAAGTCAATTTTCGAGAAATCATACAAATTGATATCTTCTCCTTGATGAAATTGCCTCGCATATTCCTCCAATTCTTCCTGTGACATGATGCGAGGGTCATTGGGGGCCCCCATCTCTTCAAGGCTGGTTTGTAAATCCGGCAGATGATAGGCGTCTTTCTTCTTGAATGACCGCGTCTGCTTCTTTTCCTGTTCGGTTATGAAAGCATCACCGACATAAACAGGGTTGTCCGGCACCTCCTCTTCATTTTCCGTTCTCCCCCTCCGGCGGATAGCCGCCTCTTCCTCAGCAGACCTTTGCAGCTGCACAGCCAGCAGCTTTCCAGCGGTCCGCACGGCATCTTCTCGCCGACCTTCGCGCCGTTTCTTCCGGTTTGCTATAGTCTGGCGCTTGAGGACCGGAGCGCCACCATCAAACACGAAGACGGGCTGGATTCCGAAGTAGAGTAGCTTGCATATGCGGCGAAAGAAGCCCACGATATGAGAGTTCCGGAGGGCATTGCCTTCTTTGTCGCGTACCGCCTTCAAAAACTGGTAAATCCATATCGAGGCATCGACAGCCAGGCGCTTTTTATTGAGAGTTTCCAATTTGATGGGCCGTGCACAAGGATGTACGACCGTCCAGAGCCCATGGACACCCATGCTGCTTCAGCAGTCCCGATATTATGGGCTGTGAAGCCGTACCCAAGTACCGAATACTTACACGTCATATACGTTGTATGAGATGAAACCTACTAGGCGATTGTTTTGACGACTTCGGACGACGCGGATCAACTGCAGTCGGGAGGCGTCGATGAGGTCATCGGACACTTTGTGACACGTGATACTGCCTGGTATCAGATCACGTGAATTATATGACCGGAGCCGACACTATGGCTTCAGGGGCTGATGCATTTCTCATAAATGTATGTCAAAAGCAAAATTTGCAAGCCAATGGTGGGGGAATATCTAGATCATGCAAAAGTAGCTCTCCCACAACCCTGATCACTGTGGTGACTCTGCTGGACTCATGTCTTCTGAATCCGGCTCTCTTCTATCCTTGCGCTTCCATTCAACTGGTTGGTTCCCACCTGGGTGCGCTACTATGCCCTACAGCTTGTCTTTCCAGATTCAATCGATGCTCCTTTCTGGTTTGGTTCAAAGATTGAAAAATGAGCCCCACTTATCTTGATGGTGACCCTCAGTTTCACGTTCGTTTTCAAATTTGTAGGATAGAATCCGTGAACCCTCCGTCTACAAGTCAGCCTGTAGGAGTCAGTCACAATCCCTCCCGGACATTGCTGATACAGGGTACGGCAGCCCAGCCTGGAGCGATGGTGAGGTCTTTGATTGATGAAGTGCTTTGGCGTACTGTAAAAGCAAACCAGTAGATCAACGGTGTATGTCTTGTTCTATCGGGCGTGTGTTCTTGATTCCCCTTAATGGAAGAACATAACTCTATGACGAATCAGTATCGGGAATCTATGTATGGGCGGGGATGGTCATGTTTGCGATCTAATTAGGAGATGTAGAAGTATAAGTCCGTAGATACAGTCAGGTTCGAAAGATGAGACCGTAAAATTAAAAGAGGCAATGGACATGGAGATCGGGTACTGTGCCTGTGCATAATGATATTCCCATGATACATGTGATATTGCACACAAATCAATCATTCCACCACTAACGCCACGTGGCACCCGGGAATATCAAATTTAGCACTTGATTTGAGGGAATTAGAGGCCTCTGGTCCGACCACAGGCTGCGAATAAGTGATTGCTTTCTCCGATAGCGCACCAAAGAACTGAGGTACAATACCCAGGTCCTTCACCACGCCATCGGAAGAGCTGGGAATGACCTCGGAATCAGCAACAATGCCGAAATTAAACCGAATGCTCCCCTCTTGACAAGAAGGATTCGGGGCAGGGTCTGATTCCACAGAAACAAAGAATTGAATATAGTCACCCGGTCCTGCAGCTTGAGACAAATTTGACATACTTTCATCCAGTTGTGGCATCTCAAAAAAAGCAGGCGGCGGGGTAGATATATCTGAGAGCGCTTGAGTCTCCTGGTCTGCGAAGATATCGTCCAGGCCAAGGCGCCCCTGATTATTGTCTGTTTCAATGAAAGTAGTTTCAGGGTCTAAAGATAGAAGGCCTTGTTTCTTTCCCCATCCACCGCCACCACTCATAACCCGATGGAGTTTGCCTCCTGCGCGGATTGCTTTTACGAGGCTCTCCTGCATATTAGCGTTGTTTTCCAATTGAAAGCCCTTTTCGGAGTTCTCAATCAGGGCCCAAACAGAAACCCTTCGATCAACAATGCCGTGTTCCTCAATGTAGCGTGGCAGTTCCTTTTCCAGTTCAGATGAAGCTGGCATTGGTTCCGTTGATTGGCTATCCAGATGTTTTGCCAACTGACGAAGGATATTTCCCATGCTTGAGATAACTCTCCTTCGTTGGCCAACAGGATAGAGCGGTAGATTAAATGAGTTTTGGACGGAAGCGACCGCTGAGGTCACCGTGCAATTCGAGAGATTCACTGATTGCTCTAAGGTATATTGTTGAGAAGGCGTATAGGTCCAACGCGTGGCAAAAAGAGTGGTATCATTCCCGTTGATGAATATTGTATTGGCAAGACGCAGTCCGAGTTCATGAGTCGACCTCTGCAAAGCCTTGGAGTATGTGTTGTGTTGAAGTGTAAAGACCAGACTGGACTCTGCAGCTTCCATATTCCGAACACGACGAGGCGCAGCAATGGTTCCCTGTATACTATCTGCCTTTACCAGCAAGAACGAAACTCCATCAGAGTCAGATGAAGTTTTGCTGTCGACAAGCCCTTCGAGCCTGGCGCGGAGGTCGGGTAGCTTATCGACCACGGCAACAATGGCATGGAGAGGTCCTGACGATTCGTGGTTGGGTGTAGATGGATATAAGGAGTTGATCAATTGCTCCAGAAAGCGGTTCGATGACACATCAATCCAGTGGGCGAATGCAGAAGTGACTAGGAGGACAGGTACGGAGTTTAACGAGAGGGACTCTGGAATGGGGGATACGCTCGAAAGGACGTCATCTGGTGTCTCTTGAAACCCTTAGTCAATGGGAACGATCATAGGAAGATAGCAATTCTCACAATTTGGCCCGGCGTTCTTGTTAGCCAGGTATATGCCAACGGAAGATCTTTAGCCTCAGTGCTTCTCGATGATGCAGCTGCGTTTTGGGAGATCAGTCGGACCAGGGATGTCGCTTTTGGTTTCGGTTTAGCATGTGCGACAGTAGCCAGCCGTACTGACAGAAAGCGCGGGACGCGCCCGAGTATTAAAGACATAGAAGCAGCATGGATATCGACACGGGACGGTCGATTGATACAAATAATAGCTGAGTTGAGGTGATCATAAGGATTTGGGGAAATGCGGAGATAGCGGGAGATTTTCTGGCCTCCACCGCCCTGCTTATCATATCGACATGTGAGTGGCGCGATTCACGTGATGATATGGTCCTTCTCCAGCTTTCCTAAGAAAACTTCTGCCTTTCTTCGGCGTGTTGCGAATGTAATAGGGGCAAATGTTAAGAAAAGTCGCGGTTGGTTTTTAGACAGTTGTGTTCGTGTTGTACGCGCAGTGAGGGTTCATGCGGGTCCCTTATACTTTGTAGATACATATGCATACTTTGGGCTTGATTTAGTTCTGATGCCTCATGTATCAAGTGGCAGCCACTAGATCTAACGCGCGACTTTTTATATCATGCATCCCGTTGTTTGGGGCCTTATGGAGAGCTGGACGGAAGATCACCGATGGGGAGCCCCAACCTGGTCTTCATGATCTCCGCGCAAATAATATTAATTAAAGTGCTAATAATGATAATGATTAATAACACTACTCCGCAGATAGGCCCAACAAGGGACGGGAGGCAAACCAGGCCGATAAGCAGCCTCACGTGATGCCAGGGACTTGACCCGCCCCCTCACAGAAGTCCTGATCGATTATACTCTGGCAGTTAAAAAGACTTTAAAAGCTTTTACTCGATGGCCGCTAATGCCCGCCGTACTACACGGCATCTTGAACCAGCTTCTTCAAGAAGCGGAGGATTCTCTTACTCTCCTCCTGACTCAGCGATCTAACGCTCAGTTCAAACCGGGTAATCCACCCTGACTACCTCCATGATGCCAAAACCGTGGTCTTGCGCCAGCTCGGCGAAGATGAGTATTACAAGCCGAGTTATGCCGGCCTCTCACGTCGCCAAATTAGCCATCTGGACCACCCGGAATCACAGCACCAATTCCATAGCGACAGCTACCCGATCCGAAGATGGGCTATCCTCACCGGCCCCCTCTACCAACTCCGTGCCGCCACGATGGGCCGCCCTAAAATCAGCCAAGCCCTTCTCAGAATTTCTGACAGACACCTTCAACCGCCAGCACGACTACCTCCGCATCAGTGTGACTGAGCGATGCAATCTCCGCTGTCTCTACTGCATGCCTGAGGAAGGCGTACCATTATCTCCACCGGCTCGTCTCCTTACCTCTCCCGAAATCATATACCTTTCGTCGCTCTTCGTCTCGCAGGGTGTGACCAAGATACGTTTGACAGGAGGTGAGCCTACCGTTCGCAAGGATATCGTTCCCCTCATGCAGTCGATCGGGGAACTGCGTCGCAATGGCCTTCGTGAGCTCTGTCTGACAACGAATGGCATCTCGCTGCACCGGAAGATGGACGCCATGGTTGATGCCGGCTTGACTGGGATCAACCTTAGCCTTGATACGTTGGATCCCTTCCAGTTCCAGATTATGACGCGGCGAAAGGGTTTCGATGCGGTGATGCGGAGTATAGACCGGGTGGTGGAATTAAACAAAGCCGGGGCTGGGATCAAGCTAAAGATCAACTGCGTGGTAATGCGGGGGGTCAATGATCGGGAAATCATCCCTTTCATCGATTTAGGGCGAAATAACCCCATTGAAATACGCTTCATCGAGTACATGCCCTTTGATGGCAATAAGTGGAGCCAGGGTAAAATGGTGTCTTACCAAGAAATGCTGGCAACCATTCAGGAGAAGTACCCCGCTCTTCAAAAGGTGCCAGATCATAAGAACAACACAAGCAAAACTTATCAGGTTCCTGGCTTCCAAGGCCAGATTGGCTTTATCACCAGCATGACGCACAACTTCTGTGGTACCTGCAACCGGTTACGCATTACATGTGACGGGAACCTCAAGGTATGTTTGTTCGGTAACGCCGAAGTATCCTTGCGAGATATACTCAGGAAGGAAAACAACGGGGAGCCAATTAGTGAAACAAGGATGAAGGAGCTGGAATCGGATGATCTTGTCCGGAGAGAGGAGCTGCTGGATCTCATCGGGGTGGCGGTTAAGAGGAAGAAGGCAAAGCATGCTGGCATGGGTGAGCTCAAAGATATGAAGAACAGGCCGATGATACTTATTGGTGGGTAAGCATGAATCTGTCAAATATCTTGGTGTGATTTGTCTTTTTTTTTTTGGGATTGGCCACTTCTTGGGCTGGCGACACGACTTATACGAATCATGAAGAGTGCATAATGTTCTTACTACTGGCAAACCGCACTGATAGACATTAAATAGATAGTAATCCCACCATCCATCACTATGAATGCTACTATTATATACTCTGTATGTAGCCATCCCCCCATTCACGTGACTGTTGATGCCCATGACATGTTGCGGCCCCATCGGAGCTCCTAGTGTCTGTCACGTGGGCGCCTAGCGACTTTTCCAGCCCAGTCGATCGATGGCCACCTCTCCATCTACAGACCGACGCATCCTCAAAGAGTCACCTCCGGGTCCGAAACTATGAGCTCCAGGACCTTTGTCGGGCTGCGATCGACTACATCGACACACCTGCAACGCAGCGGTGTTGCTGCCGCTACCGCCGTCAGCAGTAGTAGTACTAGTAGTAGTGGCAGTGCCCCGCGTCGATGTCTTTCCTCGGCTTCCAGTCGGCAAGTGCAGCAGAGTGCCGAGTTCTCCTCCAGCAGCATAACTTGGGATCGTTTAGGTCGCCGGGCCAAGGAGAAGCTCCTAGACCGCGAATTCTTCCTCAGCTTGTTGAACTCAGCCTCAACCAAGCGTGAGGCCAAATCTTATTTGGCCCGTCTCAAAGCTCAACACCAAGGAACTACTCCCCTGAAGCCGTCCGCCAAGCAATCCGGAGTATCGGAAGCGACAGCACCAGTGTCGTCGGGTACCAGTTCAACCTCATTCTATGGCGCCTCCCGATCGGTCTATGACAGCCCCGTCTTCAGACATGACTCAACTCCAACACCCCCCCTTCAAGATGTGTCCGAGCGCCTGCACCTGGCCCTGGTCAAGATAACCACTCCGCAGTTTCTCGATGACTCGACCGTCAACGGCGTGGCCAAAACCCTCTCGCAGCTGAATCGTCTGGGAATGGCTTGTTGTGTGGTAGTCGACCCGGGCACAGCAGGCGATCCTAACAAACTGCGGAGGATCGCGGCCGAGCAGGCAGATCGCATCTCAACAGCTGTGGATGCCCAGCCGGATTCGAAATCAGCTCACATCGACTCTGTCCTATCCGTTTCTGCGCTGAACCCTGAGGCGCCCAAAGTGCTATCCCGGAAGGTACTGCTCGGGCCGTTGCGCGATGGTCACATCGTGGTCTTGGCCCCCATTGCTTACACAGAAGACGTCCCTCGAGCAGTGACAGTCTCGGCCAGCGATGCCATCCTGGCCCTCACCAAAGAGCTGGCCGGACTGGCAACAAATCCTGACCCTGATGAAGACCCAATACTGACGGCCCAACGGATCGCGGCCCTGCAGGAGGAAGTGTCTTTGGATCGAGTTATCCTCCTGGACCCCTTGGGCGGGATTCCTGCTTTCAGTGGGCCTCAGACGTCCCATGTTTTCATTAACATGGAACAGGAATTCGACGATATTGAGAACGAGTTGCTGCGGGTGTGGCAGTCGGCAGCATCTGCAAAGAATAATCTTCCTGAAGAAGGTTTACCGTCCATTGCTGATAGCAATCCTCTCTCCAAATTCACCGACACGGAAGTCGTCCCAGTGCCCCCTAGTCAGAAAGCGTACTCGTCGGACCTGACCCTGGATACAAGCATGGTGGAAGGGCACATAAACAATCTGCGACTAAGCCAAGCCGCACTGGCGATGCTACCCTCGGCATCTTCTAGTATCATCACCTCCCCACTCGAAGTTGCAAATTCAGCACAGAGCCCTGGAGGCGCTAGTCCGGATGTATCAGCTGTTGGAACCCGAAGACAGAGGAACCCGCTCATCCATAATCTTTTGACCGACAAACCTTTGCTCTCGTCTTCTTTGCCCCTAAGCCGACGTGCAGCCCTAAATGGCAGAGGGGACTCGATTGCTACACAGGCCTCCCATACCACGTTTGTCAAGCGAGGTATGCCGCTGACCATCATCCCGAATCCATGGCTTTCACCTTGGACGGCCCGAGATCGGCCGCGTCTGGGGCTCGATGATCCCTCGATCGACCTGCCCCGACTGGTCCATCTCATCGAGGATTCCTTCAATCGCAAACTTGACGTACAAGACTACCTCAACCGAGTCAACGGTCGCCTGGCCGGACTCATCATTGCAGGGGAGTATGAAGGAGGCGCCATCTTGACGTGGGAGCTTCCTCCCGGCGTAGAGGATGATGGGAGTGAGGCGAGCCAAGCTCGCATGGTTCCCTATCTGGACAAGTTTGCCGTTCTGAAACGTAGTCAAGGTGCCGGTGGTGTGGCCGATATCGTCTTTAATGCAATGGTCCGCTCTTGTTTTCCGAATGGCGTGTGCTGGCGCAGCCGCAAGGACAATCCCGTGAACAAGTGGTACTTTGAGCGCTCGCAGGGGACATGGAAATTATCAGATATGAATTGGACCATGTTCTGGACTACTCCAGGACTGACGGACGATTCTCAAAAGTTTCGGGATTACGAGGCCGTGTGCCGCAGTATCCAGCCGAGCTGGGCTGATGACACCGGTGTTGTGGATTGATTGATTACCTGAACATATTCTTAACACATTTATATACCCATTATCCGCTTGTTCATTTGAAGTGAGGACCTAGGTGCTTCGTATCTTCTCGTAACGAGCTACATCAATTTCAACCTAATCCATTTCAAGGGAGATTCTTTGACCGTGTTAAAGTGGGATCATTATGATGTTTAGCGCGACGAGAAAGTGATCAACTGAGTAGAACCGGGAATTGCTTCAATAATGACTTACACGGCATCCAACCGGCCAATACGGATGTAACATACAAAAGGATCTCGATATACTGATTAACAACCGTGGACCTGTAGTCTACGTCCCTGCAGTGGTTACTGATCGATCGAGAGAATCATAAAGAGCATACTACAATAGCAAAGAGTAAGGTTATGATCAATAGATTCTCCGAGCTGATGGTGCTTGTCATGTCAGTTCTATCAGCTCTGGGGGGGCTAAGAACTTAGTACTTCATCTATCAAACGAGGGAGGAAGATGGATGAATGATCCATCCATCATCATGGATGCCGAGGACCACTTCCCAAAGCGGACTAGTACTCTTGCGGAGGTCTTCGTACACCAATTGGGGACACATGGTTGGTCGCCTTGGCTGACTAAGCCCCTTTCGCCCCACAGGGATTTTTTAGCAGATTCCGATAAGACAAGCAAGAATTTCGGCAATTAATCTCTCTCCTGGCCTTTTTCGATCGCGCGCTTCCAGAAACGCAAGGAGATCTTCGGCCTCCAGCCAGACAGAGCTGCTTGCTTCTTCCATCATCTTTCCAAATCAAACGGTGTGGGGTTATTCTTCTCAATGACTATGCACTTATCAGCGCTTCCTCGCGATTAGCATCCCCATCTCCTCTCCTCCCCCTCCTCTCTCTTTTCCCCCTCGTCTTCCCCTCCCAGTCCCGAGAGATTCAATGCTCTCCCTCGGCCTTGCGATCTAGCCGGGTCCAACGAGTGTGGATGACTTGATTTGGCACAAAACACTGTTGAAACCACCGATCATCTTGCAGCTCCCCCCGATCTAAAATCCTACCCACCTCTCGGTGTTAGTCCGGCATTCTGACCTGTCATATTCGCCCGATAAAAAAAGAAATCAATCGCCATCGCTACCGCTTATGATCTTCGATTTGCGCCAACCATAAGGAACAATTGGGGCGCACCATGCCGCCGACCACAGCTCCCACCACTGCCACACCAAAGCTGGCCTCTCCGGGTTTTAATGCTGGCGCCAGACCATACCGGTCACACAAGGTTAGGGCCTGCGACTTGTGCAGGAAGCGCAAATCGCGATGCACCGTTGATATCCCTGGTCAATCATGCCTATTGTGCCGCGTTCAAGGAGCGGATTGTCACTATCAAGAAGAGACCAATAATGGTCCTCCACTCACTAATGGCCATGAATCGAAATCGTGGGTCCCAGATCACACGCGCGTCTCGTCGCTAGGACAGAAACGGAAGCATACCCCAGACGCAATCGATTCCCCGTCGCACCCCAGCCGCCGCCGCGCTTCCAGCGTCGCACATTCAGACTCAGCTCTAGACCGTCGGAGAAGTGATTCCAGGAGCCAAGGGGTCGATGACCCCCATAATGAGTCGGTCTTGATTGTTGGTCCTGTCGTGGCCGAGGATGCCCAGGTTATCGAGAGATACATGCCGCCGGAACGGACCAGCAAATCGGTCGAACCAAAAAGCCAGCCATACAACGTCTACTCGAGCGATCCTCGGAAGCCCATTCTTTACACTACTGTATCCCGGCGGAGGCAGGGTATGCGGGTTGGAGTTCCTCCCGGGGAAAATCAGAAGGAGATTCTCGAGCAGATCCTTGGCCCCTTCAAGCGCGACCTAGTCAGACTGTACGCCTTCCCTTCGAACGGATCCCGAAGGTAGTTTGAGACCCCATGCTAATTCTCCTTCTCAGATTCATCGACAGGTTCAATGCAGCATTTCCGATCTTCGATGGGGAAACTTTCTGGGAGGCATTCTTGTCGGAGTCCCCAGGAGACCCGCCAGCGTCGCTCTTATGCCAGGTCTATTCAATGTCGCTAGTCTATTGGAAACATACTCCCAAGCTGGCCTGTCATCCGAAGCCAGATCCCCGGTACGCGGTCAACATGACTGTCGCTGCGCTCCACGAAGAATTCTCGGCGCCTGGGCTCTCAACAGTCAGTGCAGCCCTCATCGATCTTACCGGTCGGCCCATCTTCTCAATGACAGGGAATGCCATCAGCTGCGGGCGCATGATTTCCCTTGCACATTGTCTCGGACTCAACCGCGATCCAAGTCACTGGAAACTATCCCGCCCTGAGAAAAACCACCGTATGCGGCTGTGGTGGGGCGTCGTCATCCATGATCGCTGGTAAGCCTACTTGACTTACGCCCATATATGGATCTGGCGTCTCACTAACATACACTCAGGGGGAGTTTTGGTCACGGAGTGCCTCCTCAGATTGCTAAAAATCAATATGATGTTCCTCTTCCAACGATTGAAGTTCTGATTCCCCAGGCTTCTCGAACCCCGGAGCGCGTGCGAGCTGCGCATTGCCACATTGCTCTGTGCCGGCTCACTGAGATCTTAGGCGAGCTACTACCCCTTGTATACGGCTTGCAGTCTCGAGCGCACCGCGAAACGACAAAGAAGGTGCGACAGATCCGCACGGATCTTGACGCGTGGGAGGACTCTCTCCCCGACTGGCTCCGCAACCCCATCAGCACGAATACCACGAAGGAGCGCATCTCCGGTACAAGCAGTCTGCAGCTCGGCTTCCTTGCAGTGAAGATGCTCGTCAGCCGTGTTGAACTCAACGTGTGTACCATTGGACCCTATCTATTCGATTCGCATCTTTACTCACTTTGCCTAGGAGGTCAACAACGCCGAAGCAGATAATCCGGAGGCGCGCCGCTACTTCCAGACCGAATGTCGGCGATCCGCCGAAGAGATCGTGCAATTCATCTCATCCCTCCAGAAGCAGAATTTCCAGGAATTTTGGCTCCCATGTATGCCGCATCCCCAAGATATCCTGCATGATCCGGCATAGAAAATGAGAGGGCACTAACAACTTCACAGACAGCGCCTTCCACCTAACCACAACCGCCACCCTTCTCGTCCGTTGCGCCCTCGAAACCACCGACCCCGAAGTGGCCCGCTCTTGCCTAGCCAACGTCGAAACCTTCCGATCCATCCTCCGCCGTGTTCGCGAAGAAGAAGACTGGGACGTCGCCGACATGTGTCTCGATCACTGCGAGCGTCTCCTCAACCGCCTGAACAATAGCACCGGCACCACCACCAGCGCTGAACATCCGCCCACTTTCACAGATCTTGGCCAGCCACCGGATAGCACCCACCCTCATCGACTAGTGAACCCCGCCGCCATCGCCCTCCCAGAGACACAAACAAACAACGATATTGTCGACGACATGATGAGCATCTCCGGGACATTTGGCACGATGGACGGCTTTCCATTCGACATGACAGGCATCTGGGATGTTTCCGTATTCCAGGATGTTAATCTGACATAAGGGTGCCGCTCAAAAGAGGTCATAATTATCATCTGGCTGCTTGCTATTATCCTCCTCATTTCGACTTGGGAGTGAATTTTTTTTTTTTCTTCTTTATTGTTTGTATTTGGTCTAACCGGTTACAATGGTTGTATTCAACAACAGTACGTATGGATCGGACATAGGATGGTGTGTGTGGTTTTGTGAAGCTTTTTATTCATATACCCAATTTCGTTTGCGCGGTTTCTCCTCTAGGGAGTGTGATTGATTAGATTTGGTGTCTGATTGTATATATAATACAGGATACAAGTGTCATACTGCAATGATAGTATTCGTTAGTAGTTACAGTATACTGATGGAACTTACCAATGAATGTAATAGGCCTCGTACTACTAGTACCAAGATCTATGCAATGGATCGCACGCGTTTTCTAATGGATGGATGACAATACTATTTAGTTACTCAATTCATGTATAGTATATGTTCAGCTATGGTGATGACCTCCCTACGTCGTAGCATGTGTTGCTTCGTGAATTAAGTGTGAATACTGCGAGTTTGGGGAATTCGAGGGCATTCCGGGCTATCTTCTTAGCTTCAAACGGTGAAGCAACATGCATAGCTAGCATCTTCCTTAGCGGGCTCGATCGTCTGATATGGAATGAATCGAATTGAATCTAGATAGACGCTTGATGTACACTGCAAGAAAGGTAAGGGAAGGGATAGGGGAGAACGGTACATAGACAGCACATCATCAAACAATTAACGAGGAAGTGGGCTGGTATTCCCCCCACGCCTAAAGCGTTCAAGCAAGGGATGAGCATTATTTTGACTACCAATGTGGATAAACCGTCTCGGGAACTGCGAAATATCCTCCAATGATTTCTTCTCCAGAACCTCCACCAAGGTGTTCGCCCTGAAAACCATATTAATGGCTGGATTTGTTGCATAGTATACCACTTCACGACTGAAAGTATCGATGTATCTAACCCGGAAGGCTAGACTTAGGGCCGGATCATCGTGAGCTTCAGAGCTTGAGGTTGCATATAGACTTGTATGTATTTCTCCCGCAGGACAAAGCTCTAGTTTGATAAAGACCATTTCATCTAAGATATCCATATTAGCCGGGAACAGAATCTCGCAATAGTAGATATAGATGTGGCGCTTGAGCTGGTCTTTAAGCTTATAGATATATTCACGATTTCGGACGTCTTCATTTTTCCACACAACACTTTTCACGCCCTGCCGCTTCTTGTCACTAGCCCCAGCGATGACGGAATGTGCAGCAGTGACACCGACGGGGTCAAGAAAACCTTCACCTATAACTCTGGCTGCGAGGCCATGAAGGATATCAATGGGAGCTTCGTAGTCCCTATCTCCTGCCTCGGCCTGACACTGTTCTACCAGTCTTTTCATTTCTGCTGCGCCCGTCTGAAATGCTTGACCCTGCCATTGTGAAAAGCATTTCAGTGCTGCAATAGACTCCGGATCAGTGGATGGCGCATCAGTTCCTCCTTTATCAGAGCTAGTAGAACATCTCTCCTTGTCTTGAGGCCGCGGTGACTCCGCACACAGCCGAGATAATCGGTTTCTCTAATCTACCTCCCGCTCGTCTAGATGCTTGTGAACAAAGTCTCCTATCTTTTGATACTGCTCCACATCGAAGGATTCATGAACCCTCACCCTTTCAGTGGCTCTCCTGCTGGGCTGCGGGCTTCTTTCTTTGGATTCATTCCCATCACTTTTCGGTCTCCTTGGAAGGAATTTCAAAACCATTAAAAGGCCGCGAGTAAGTGAGCCAGCAATCTTCTCTATTTCTTTAATATCTTCAGCTTGGCCCATATTTCTTCTGGTTAGCTAGAGCCGGACACCCTCGTCCACAGTGTTAGCAGTCAAAGGTTCTCCTCCGAGTCTTTCTTTCCTTGCTTGGCGCAAGATATAACCAATAACCCTGCTGTTTTCACAAAAAAACGGTCTAATATCGTACTTTAACGATGGGATAAAGTTAACTGCAAATCTTAAAGCCTCGCTTATCTTGATACTATGTCTTGTGCTAACGGACCAGATCTCTGCAGGTAGAGGAGGACAGCAGATAAAAAGCCGATTCCGTAAGGGATCATGATAGAGTGGATAGTCAAATCCGCGTAGAGACAGAGTATGGCGCGAAGACCTCACAATGGCTCGTATAAGCTTCTCTGATTGAGGCCCATATAGAAAAATAATCTTAGCTTGGCTGTTTGCGAGCAAAGTCTCATGGAACTTTCTGGCATCAGGATATGTCAGAATATCATGACCAAGATGCTTAAGACCTATACTCGTAAAACTTTTAAAGTCGTAGGTCCAGATGAGAATGTTTTCCTCAGTAAAGCCACATCCATCCAGAGACCATGGAATTGTGAGCATTTGCTGCTCGTCGTCAATATTACTAGCCCTCATGGGCGTATCATTCGCCCCTGAAACAGCAGCATAGTCGAGGATTGCGGCCACTTCGGAGGTCAAACTACCGCAAAAGGGTATATGAGCCAAATCTTCACTGAAATTGGATGTTTCTTGTTGTAGCTGGAGTGATTCTCTGATCTTGTTAAAGGCCTCTTCGTCATTATTCAGAGCTATTTGTAATGCAATGTCGAAATCTTTCTCGAACACAGCCTTGATACTTTCTTTCCGTCTTTTCTTCTCAGCAGCTGCCTTCTGTCGTGAGTTGAAAACGGCCCAGTATTGGATCTGTCTATCTGGTGCCTTACTGGGACCAATATTTGCCTTGGTCCGAAGTTCTTTGTTCAGGGCCAAATTTCCCTGCACGAGCGGTGACATTATATTAAGACCCCATCCCAAGGTTGAGGCCTTACCATCATTCTGGTACTTTGACCCCAGTCGATTCAACATTCCGTGATGGGTCCTGAAAGCTCTGCAGAACAGGGCCTCAAGTAGATTGCTGCAGGCTTGATACCATCCATCAGTCACCGTGTTCTTAGGGAAACCCCAAAGCTTGATAAACCTAGCATATCGATGACCGTTTCCTATCCACAGATTAAAGTAGTAGAGACTTGCTGTTGATCCTTTGATAATTTGCTGGGCATGTTGGCACACAATCCGCCGCCATGATAAAGAGCATTGGCCTATATATAACCTCCACCATGATGTATCTCGGTCATCACATACAATGCTTGCGTAACCTAAAGGCATATTCCAGGGCTCATTACTATCACTTTGTTGACAGATAATTGCGTTCAGTGCAGTTCTTGTTACTTCATGGCCCTGGAACTGGATAATGTGTGGACCTATAAGGTGGATCAGAGATTCTGTTACTTTCTCCACACCACCATGCTCATCAATGATCTCCGGGTAATTGCAATGAGGCGATGATGATCCCGGTAATAATCCCTGTATGATTTCACTGATCATTTCACTGCACAGTGGCTTAAGGTATGGAAAGATAAATTCTTCTTGCAGTGAAAGCTCCTAAGACTGGTCATTACTAAGGGCAATCGTTCCTGGTAAAGTGATATACTCACACCCCTCACGCTTTCATCGATAGCAAACCACGTCTTGTCCGAATGCTCGGGTGACTGGACAGATATATTCAGATTTACTGAAGTGTAACGGTCCAATGGCCTCTGTCTTTTAAAAGAGATCAATTCTGATACTGAGCTCTGTCTCTTAGTGGTGAACATCCCATGTTGCTTCGATCTCCCTGGCATCGAGTTCAAGCTAACGTCTAAAGCTTTCCAACAGAGTTAGCAGATATGCATAGTATACAAGAGCTTTCTCTCTGCGTGATAACATACAGTCTGGCGTATTCGGGCAGATAAGTTGATGGTGCCCTTTAGTTTTGCATCTTCTGCACGTAATCTTCGTACAGTTGATGATGTTATGGTCTCCTTTGCAGTAGATGCAACTCTTGAATTTAGGACAGTATTTATCAATATGCGCCAAAGACTTGCAGTATTGACACGCTCGTTCCGGGTTATAGGACATGATTCCAAGGCAGTGTGAGCTCGTACCGTGCAAATGGTTTCCTATTCTTTCCTGTATGGCTGTAGTATGGGATAAGGAAATCTCCCTATACCAGTGTGTGTGGATTTGGCAAGTAATAGAACACTTACAGTATTAGCTTTCACTCGCCGATGCTTCACGGAGCGACGACTAATATCCCACTACTATGGGTGCAGCGAGATGTGACTCCCCGTGAATCCTGCACCAAAAATA
Organism: Aspergillus neoniger CBS 115656; assembly: GCF_003184625.1. NCBI lineage: Eukaryota > Fungi > Ascomycota > Eurotiomycetes > Eurotiales > Aspergillaceae > Aspergillus > Aspergillus neoniger. Next base: position 7,037 of record NW_020291174.1, on the reverse strand, counting down.
GGCAGCTGCCAACTGCATCTACACATCGTGTGTCACATGCCTCATGTGACTTTCTCGTGGCGTCATCATTATATGATTGAGACCACTCTTAAGGCTACTATTACTGTGAGCCCTGTTGAGCATGCCTAGTTAGGAATGATGATTAATCATTGTCATGTCATCCTGATCAAGGTCATTCTCGGAGTCTGATACGTCACGTGGTATGACATGGGGTGACCGATGTCGACCACACAGCCGATGTATTACAAGGATTCAAGAGATCCACTGATAAAGCTATCGGTTTCTGCCGAACGTACTAGAGTAGGAGAGGTGGTTTCTGAAAACATGGGGCCACAGCTAATCTGAAAGGGCTTAGATCATACGTAAATAGTTATTCCCCAAGTCTCACGTGAGGCACAAGTTGCCACAAAAGCAAGCTGATATTGCATGATACTGAGACTAACCTCAGCCAGGCGGGCCCCTGTGGCGCAATCGGTAGCGCGTAAGACTTGCAAGTACTCCCGAGGACCCCTTTACATCAAACACGTTGCTAACTATCTCTGCAGCTATCCTTGAGATCTTAAGGCCGTGGGTGACCCCCACCAGGGGCTTTCTTTCTTTCTTTTTTTTTTTCCCACCCTTGAGGGGTCTCCGGGAATGTGGAACACACCGCACTTCCGGAACACCCGCAACGCGCGCTCCCGCCCACACGGCCCTGCCACCGATTTGCATACAACGATTTCAATTTACTTTAAAATCAAGCGATTATCAACGTATCATACAAATTCGTTATGTACAATGATGCTATTCAGGAATTATTAGAGATTAGAGTCTCTGAGCAGGATGCTGCGTATGGGCCATTCCTAATCGAGAGAGGTCATCTTCGTAGCGCCACCAACTGCTTGCTCAGTCCTTGTATTGGGATCCCGAAGGGATCGGACCTGTATAGCCAGGAACACTGTATGCAGGTGTAGGGATAAGCACGAAAGGTGCCATTCGAGGTCTTCCTTCAACGTCACTCTCTAGCTGTGTCTGGAGACCGGCGTGAGCAGGTGTGTAGGATGTCTGTATAGGTTGACTTGGCAGACGAGGTGGCAGACTAGGTGTTTGGTTAAGCGGCTCACGCGTTGGAACAGGTGTAGTGATTGCAGGAATACGACGCTTTTTTGCAGGCACTGTAGGCGTATCCTGATCTGTATCCGCCCGTTGCTTCAAAGCATCAGATTTTGCTGGTTTTGCTTGCTGTTTCGCTTCCCTTTCTGCCTTCTTTTGTATAGAGGCACGTTGGTTCTTATCAACCTCTGTGAGGTCAAGAACCACGCCATCTGCCCGGACGAATGCACCTTTCTCATGCAGCTGACGTTGAGCATTGCGGAACTCTAGTCTTTTTGCGTAGTTCAAGTAGTTCGTGGCGGAGTAGATCAGTACTGCAGCATTTATGCAGGTAGCAGTCCTTGAGGTATTTGTATAGCTTCTCCCTGCGTTCAGGCGTGGCCGACTCGAGCGAGCGTAGGATCGTATTATACTGGTCAGGCTGTGGAGGAGGTGTTGCAGCATCAGATGGAATACCAGCTGCCTGAGGAAGATTAGCAAGATCAAAGCCTGCTCGCTTAAATATCCGCTCTTTGCTAATGGGCCAGAGGCCTGATGACTGCCACCTGATACTATGTTCTCTGGAGTCATGGCATCCTCCCGTGCTTGCCACCACAAAGGTATGAAACTATGCTCTGTGATGTTGACTTGGCCAATTTGTAAGCTCTCCCATAGGTGGTAACTGTAATGACTGCCTAGGGAGGCAAAAACACTAACACCTAGCGGTTGAAGCAGGTCCAAGGTATGTGGTAGTAAACAAATCAATACAATTTAATTCTCCTGGCATGTCAGGACAAATTCAAATGAAATATGTGAATCATGGCCATCCAACAACAGCATACGGTCTTCCTGCTTATTTATATGGCCAGATCGTGTTTTCTTGCTGTACTGCTGTCTGCGGGATAAAGATCCTCTCCAACCAGTTCAAAGCATGTTGTGTATTGCTGTCTCCCTTTTCCTGCACCCCTACCAGCGCTTCGGGGTCAGTGATCATGTGGTTCCATGCAGTGTTATTTGATTTGCCTTTGGAGATGACACGGTTGTATTGGCTATCTAGATCGCGCAGCGGAACGGGCGCGAAGAGGTCTTTATCACCACCTCAATATCTACCTGAACGCGCCGTCAAATGCCTCGATCCATGCCCCAACACAGGGACAAGCGCATGCTGCAGGGAGAAAAAGTCATACTGAATTGGACTGTCATCTTCTCTCCCGGGTAGCACGGCTTGTGTCTGAAAGGAATTTTGTTTCCTGGGTGGAAACGGCTCTTCACAGTGAAATTTTATCTCGACCATCAGACGATCATCCCTCCGTCACAACACGATCGGAACAGTCGTTAGATGAACAAGTTATATTGGTGCCATCTTTGAATTTTTCTAGTGTGCAAGGACAGAATGTGGCATGAACGGGGCGCTATCACAGGAGACAAGCAATCTACGAGTATTATCAAAATTTAAAAAACAAATAACATTATGTAACATCAGTAGCTGCTCGCCTTCAAAGATCATCTTCCAACAGCCACTTGACCATGGAGTCCACTCCATGGACCCTTCGCTGGCTGTTGGCTCTGCTGCATTTTGGCCCGTGACCTAGTCAATCGTGCCCCCGACGGCCACATACTGTCCTCGCCCGATTTGCCCTGCCGGTCACGTAAGGTATCCTCCAGGTCCTGGTTAAGTATTCTATAAACATCTTCCAGCGCCTGTAGCGCATCCTGCGCTGTCTCTATCCCTTCCTCCAGTCGGTACCCGACGTATTCTTGTTCAGTCATACCTGCTGCATCCGAAGCAGATGCCCATGCCTCGGCCAGGTCAACAAGTTGGTCTGGCTTGGCAGACTCTGTACTCGTGGCCTGGTGCGAAGCTAGAGTTGCTGTCGCATGTTTAAACCGTGGCTGGCGTGCCAGAATCGGGTACTCTGGGAGAAGGTGGCTTTCATCTCGCAGCCTGCTCAGAATGCGAAGAGTGGTGGCTTTCTCCTTCGCAAGCATACCCGATAGGTAGAATTTCTGTAGTGCGAGTGCGCGCTGGCTCCTGGCCAACGGCTGAAGGACATCGCTAGCAAAAGTAAGGACACCCAATGCATCCGGAGATTGTGTTTCCTCTGATGCATTCTTTCCTTGCACCAAGCTAGTAGGCCGGGATGAGGGCTTTCCAGCCGGGAGAGTAACTGGTTGGCAAGCTCTGGAGGCCGCATCGAGCAGACGCTTGCGAGCATCTGCATATGCAGCGTATTGTTGTGCGATCTGTGCTTTCTTCTCCCCAAGCAGACGCACAGACTCATCCATGTCTTCGGGATGAAAGTCTCGGGAGGCCGAACGGTTCTCATTGTTTCCAGCACTTACTAATTTCTCCTCCACCCAACGCACCAACTCATTACGAGTCCGCTGTAACGCCACGCCCTTAACTGCGCGTGGAATATCTTGGGCCTCTACGGGCGCTTGTTGCGCCTGAAGTTCTTCTAATAACCCTTTCTCTCTCTCCAGCTGAGCTTTGGCCCGGATAACGGCTTTTTCCAGGCTATGCATCTGCTCTTCGACGGTAAGCCCGGTGGTAGAGCCATGTCGGGTAACTTCGATTTCTGGTGGTGGCGCAAGCTGCTGATAATGAATCCCACTATCCTCTAAATCCGCTGGTTTGGGCGTATCACGTTGTTTGAGCTCTTTGATGTACTGTTCAAAAACCTGAAGCTTCGCATGCCGACGACGGTCACGGAGAAGCCGCAGGTATTCCTGTAACTCCGCGGACGAATCCACTGGTAACTTTTCCGCCTGTGGTTTGCTCCTTTCACGGCCCACAGAAGTCACCTTCTCCACAACTGACTGATATTCCCTTCTCGCAGCCACGTTCGATTGGAGCGCTTCCAGGTACTGTCTTCGCAACCCTGTCAACTCTGATGGAAGCCGCTTGACATCGACCACCGCTTCGTGAGGCACTGATAACGACAAATGGGATTGACTGTGGCATTCTGGGTGCTCGGTATTATTCTCTGCGAACTCGATATGCGAGCGAAGATATATGGTCAAAGCTTGCCGAATCAGCAGGGCATCCTGGCGGCTTTTGATGTAAGGTGCCAAAGGTTCGGCGATTGAGGGGATGTGGGTGGGTGTTGCGTGAGTCAACTCAACAGATTGCGCCATTGGGCTGATTATTTGTGAGCAGACGTGATTATCCCGCCGACCTCGAACTTGTTGGGTTGTCACGGTAAGGTTTGTCCCTCAACAAGGTAGCGAAAATACCCGTGATGTTGAAATAAGGTTCTCCTGTTGTTATGAAATGGTTGCAGACGGGTGTTATTCCGATGTCGATCACACTAAGGGGTTCCACCGGTTCCCACCACTCTATTCCAGGGAAGCAGTAATGAACTCCATTCCCACCCTCGCTGTGCCTTCCACCACTGTCAGACGCGCCGTTTGTTACTTTCAGCTATGAGGGCTACCGGATGGCTCGATAACATGCAAGAGGGAAGTATCGAGGAGTTAGGACGACGATGCGGTGACCTCGGGTCATGTGACCAGGCCCATTCACAAGTGTGCTTTCGAAATTCTGAGGATAACCATGAGGAAGAGAGTCCAGGTTCAGTTTCTGGAATTTTATTACAAAGACTTCATCGTCCATAGCCCTGGCCGACTTCATGCAAGCTTATTATACTATGCGTACTACATTTCAAGCTATGAGTACTGACTTAATGATTATATATAGGTTGTATATTGTGGTTTACTGACAGGTACTATAGTAGGCCGCTGGCGTAAGTTGTCGGGGGGTTGCAGCTGGTTGTGAACGGTTGGAAAAAGTAACGTAATCAACGGTCGAACGGGCCACACGGTCAGGCGGGCCATCTGGTAATACTATACAAAAGATATCTTTTTAAACATAATCTATCTCTACCACCCAGGTCTAGAAGAATTAGATTTCTTCTATATAAATTATGAATAGTATAAAAAACCACCTAATACCCCTCAAAAATTAATATAAGTTTATTCAGTATCTTATCATAATACGATATATGTATTTTATATGTATTATATAAAAATCTGTTTTCATTATCATAGTAAAAATTTTAAAAGTCTGAAAAAAATGATGGAATACTTATTCTTATATATATAATCTATCTACAAAGTTAGAGCTTCATAGATATAGTACTGGTTGATATATAATAGAATTAAAAGGACATCTTTTATATGGGATTTCAGGATGGCCCGCCTGACCGTGTGGCCCGTTCGACCGTTGATTACGTTATATTAACGTAACCGGCAAGCGAGTCGGCCAGGGTGGCTACAGGTCGCGTGACCCTACGGGAAGGGTCGCGTGATCCTTACCCTTTACACGTGATCAAAACAAGCATTAGTCATCAATAACAAGTCGCATGATCTTTATAATTACTGTATCTTCCCGCTGAATTTCAACTTTTCTTTTAATTCATAATTTACAGTCTAACGGCAAGTAATTACTAAGTACTTACTAAGTACTCGAATATTATGGATTTCGAAGAGCTTCTATATATGAATTCTAATGGAGGATTTGATATACAAGAACTAGAGATATTTAAGTACTTAATAACTACTTATCTAGAACTTAAAAACTAATTAAATTTATATAGAATAATACAGTTCCAACATCTTTAATTCAGGCTAAAGCCTCGCCACTTACATCTCTAAATTTTGAATATATTGATGATCTACCTGAATATCCGACAACCCATCTTCAAGGATATACTTATATTATTTCAGCATTGCAATAAACACAGGAGGAGGTAGAACAGTTGATTCAAGAAGTAGTATATAAGTACTTGATAAGTACTTTACAATTAGCTGACAAGTACTCAAGATTTAATATAATCAGCGACTAGTCAAAGGTCAAAAATGTCTAATCTTCTGCCCATTTTTTAACTGTCTAGTTAAACGATGGACTTGGAAATGCTCTAGAGTTTTAGCTTATGAATTTTTAAATCTAGAAATTGCTAACTATCATCATACTTCCGTTGATGATGAATTCTGGAAGAAGATTTGTATTAGCTGCCAAAATCTTAAAATCCTAAAAACGGATTTAAGCAAAAGAAATGCTTTTGCGTAAGTACTTACTAAGTGATTATAAAGTGCTTGGCAAGTACTTTATAACTAATTATATCTTACTTTCAGGTTCTATTGTTCTCAAATAAAGTACTTCAAAAGAGGTCTGGCTTATATTAACCAGCTACCAATATGCAAACCAGTTTTTAAAAGATATCCACAGCCAGTAAGTTTTTAAAATCACTAATTATTTTCCAAGCACTTGATAAGTACTTAGTAAATACTTACTTTTTTTAAAGGGTCCACAGGGCGAAGCAATTTTATATATTAGATATATTAATAATAATTTTGATTTTCTTAAAAAACATTACCGAGGTACTATTCAAAGAATAACAACTTTGAATCTTACCTTTTTAGAAAATCTATTCAATAATGATATTATTCCTCCGCAGGAAGAATGTGGAAGTATAGAGCCATTAATAACAAGATAAAAATAGTGTGGTAAGTACTTGGTAACTAGTTTATAATTACTTATTAAATATTTACTTATTTATAAAAGATAGAGATCATTCCCAAGGACCTGGACAACTAAAACATCTACAATGTGATGTTATATTCAGTGCACTGGTTCCTGTGGATATTAAACAGTATCTATATTATTTATTTATATCATATGAAATTTATAAATATCTATCTCCACTACTAAATAAGCCACCAGAACGGATTTTGCAAAGACTTAAACAGATTATTACTTGGATTAATGATTCTATAATGATAACAGGTAACTACTTCTTAACTACTTCTTAACTACTTACTAACTACTTAATAATTACTTTAAAGTACAGTTTTTAAGAAATCCACAGCTTGAAGAGTTCTGCAGAAAATATTAAGTTTCTACTCTTGCTGAAATGCATGCTAGTTTATATAATAAAAATCATATTTCTACAATTCTTTATAAG